>NW_027489022.1:0-146910 GCF_050948215.1 Halictus rubicundus | reverse complement strand
GAGGATAGGATAGGATAGAGGATAGGATAGGATAGAGGATAGGATAGGATAGAGGATAGGATAGGATAAAGGATCGGATAGGATAGAGGATAGGATAGGATAGATAATAGGATAGGGTAGAGGATAGGATAGGGTAGAGGATAGGATAGGATAGAGGATAGGATAGGATAGAGGATAGGATAGGATAGAGGATAGGATAGGATAGAGGATAGGATAGGATAGAGGATAGGATAGGATAAAGGATCGGATAGGATAGAGGATAGGATAGGATAGATAATAGGATAGGGTAGAGGATAGGATAGGGTAGAGGATAGGATAGGATAGAGGATAGGATAGGATAGAGGATAGGATATGATAGAGGATAGGATATGATAGAGGATAGGATAGCATAGGGGATAGGATAGGATAGAGGATAGGATAGGATAGAGGATAGGATAGGATAGAGGATAGGATAGGATAGAGGATAGGATAGGATAGAGGATAGGATAGGATAGAGGATAGGATAGGATTGAGGATAGGATAGGATAAAGGATAGGATAGGATAGAGGATAGGATAGGATAGCGGATAGGATAGGATAGAGGATAGGATAGGATAGAGGATAGGATAGGATAAAGGATAGGATAGGATAGAGGATAGGATAGGATAGATAATAGGATAGGGTAGAGGATAGGATAGGATAGATAATAGGATAGGATAGAGGATAGGATAGGATACAGGATAGGATAGGATAGAGGACAGGATAGAGGATAGGATAGAGGATAGGATAGGATAGAGGATAGGATATGATAGAGGATAGGATATGATAGAGGATAGGATAGCATAGGGGATAGGATAGGATAGAGGATAGGATAGGATAGAGGATAGGATAGGATAGAAGATACGATAGGATATAGGATAGCATAGGATAGAGGATAGGATAGGATAGGATAGAGGATAGGATAGGATACAGGATAGGATAGGATAGAGGATAGGATAGGATAGAGGATAGGATAGGATAGAGGATAGGATAGGATAGAGGATAAGATAGGTTAGAGGATAGGATAGGATAGAGGATAGGATAGGGTAGAGGATAGGATAGGATAGAGGATACGATAGGATAGAGGATATTATAGAGTAGAGGATACGATATGTTAGAGGATAGGAAAGAGGATAGGATATAATACAGTATAGGATAGGATTGAGTATAGGATGGGATAGAGGATAGGATAGGTGATTGGATAGGATAGAGGATAGGATAGGATAGAGGATAGGATAGGATAGAGGCTAGGATAGGATAGAGGATAGGATAGGATTTAGGATAGAGGATAGGATAGGATAGAGGATAGAATAGGATAGAGGATAGGATAGGATAGAGGATAGGATAGGATTCAGGATAGAATAGGATACAGGATAGGATAGGATAGAGGATAGGATAGGATAGAGGATAGGATAGGATAGAGGATAGGATAGGATAGAGGATAGGACAGGATAGAGGATAGGATAGAGGATAGGATAGGATAGAGGATAGGATAGGATAGAGGATATGATAGGATAGAGGATAGGATAGGATAAAGGATAGGATAGGATAGAGGATAGGATAGGATAGATAATAGGATAGGGTAGAGGATAGGATAGGGTAGAGGATAGGATAGGATAGAGTATAGGATAGGATAGAAGATAGGATAGGATAGAGGATAGGATATGATAGAGGATAGGATATGATAGATGATAGGATATGATAGAGGATAGGATAGCATAGGGGATAGGATAGGATAGAGGATAGGATAGGATAGAGGATAGGATAGGATTGAGGATAGGATAGGATAAAGGATAGGATAGGATAGAGGATAGGATAGGATACAGGATAGGATAGGATAAAGGATAGGATAGGATTGAGGATAGGATAGAGGATAGGATAGTGGATAGGATAGAGGATAGGATAGGATAGAGGATAGGATAGTATAGATGATAGTATAGGATACAGGATAGAATAGGGTAGAGGATATTATAGAGTAGAGGATAGGATAGGATAGAGGATACGATATGTTAGAGGATAGGAAAGAGGATAGGATATAATACAGTATAGGATTGGATTGAGTATAGGATGGGATTGAGGATAGGATAGGATAGTGGATAGGATAGAGGATAGGATAGGATAGAGGATAGGATAGTATAGATCATAGTATAGGATACAGGATAGGACAGGATAGAGGATATTATAGAGTAGAGGATAGGATAGGATAGAGGATACGATATGTTAGAGGATAGGATAGGGGATTGGATAGGATAGAGGATAGGATAGAGGATAGGATAGGATAGAGGATAGGATAGGATAGAGGATGGGATAGGATAGAGGATAGGATAGAGGATAGGATAGGTAGAGGATAGGATAGGATAGAGGATAGGATAGGATAGAGGATAGGATACGATAGAGGATAGGATAGGATAGAGGATAGGATAGGATAGAGGATAGGATAGGATAGAGGATAGGATAGGATAGAGGATAGGATAGGATAGATAATAGGATAGGATAGAGGATAGGATAGGATACAGGATAGGATAGGATAGAGGATAGGATAGAGGATAGGATAGAGGATAGGATAGAGGATAGGATAGGATAGAGGATAGGATAGGATAGAGGATAGGATAGGATAGAGGATAGGATAAGATAGAGGATAGGATAGGATAAAGGATAGGATAGGATTGAGGATAGGATAGAGGATAGGATCGTAGATAGGACAGAGGATAGGATAGGATAGAGGATAGGATAGGATAGAGGATAGGATATGATAGAGGATAGGATATGATAGAGGATAGGATAGCATAGAGGATAGGATAGGATAGAGGATAGGATAGGATAGAGGATAGGATAGGATAGAGGATAGGATAGGATAGAGGATAGGATAGGATAGAGGATAGGATAGGATAGAGGATAGGATAGGATAGAGGATAGGATAGGATTGAGGATAGGATAGGATAAAGGATAGGATAGGATAGAGGATAAGATAGGATACAGGATAGGATAGGATAAAGGATAGGATTGAGGATAGGATAGAGGATAGGATAGTGGATAGGATAGAGGATAGGATAGGATAGAGTATAGGATAGTATAGATGATAGTATAGGATACAGGATAGGATAGGATAGAGGATATTATAGAGTAGAGGATAGGATAAGATAGAGGATAGAATAGGATAGAGGATAGGATAGGATAGAGGATAGGATAGGGTAGAGGATAGGATAGGATAGAGGATAGGATAGGATAGAGGATAGGATAGGATAGAGGATAGGATAGGATAGAGGATAGGATAGGATAGAGGATAGGATAGGATAGAGGATAGAGGATAGGATAGGATAGAGGATAGGATAGGATAGAGGATAGGATAGGATAGAGGATGGGATAGGATAGAGGATAGGATAGGATAGAGGATACGATATGTTAGAGGATAGGAAAGAGGATAGGATATAATACAGTATAGGATAGGGATTGAGTATAGGATGGGGTTGAGGGATAGGATAGGGGATTGGATAGATAGGGTAGATAGAGGATAGGATAGGATAGAGGATAGGATAGGATAGAGGATAGGATAGGATTGATAGAGGATAGGATAGGATAGAGGATAGGATAGGATAGTAGGATAGGATAGAGAGGATAGGATAGAGGATAGGATAGGATAGGATAGAGGATAGGATAGGATAGAGGATAGGATAGGATAGAGGATAGGATAGGATAGAGATAGGATAGGATAGAGGATAGGATAGGATAGAGGATAGTGATAGGATAGAGGATAGGAGGATAGAGGATAGGATAGGATAGAGGATAGAGGATAGGATAGGATAGAGGATAGGATAGGATAGAGGATAGGATAGGATAGAGGATAGGATAGGATAGAGGATAGGATAGATAGAGGATAGGATAGATAGAGGATAGGATAGGATTAGAGGGATAGGGATAGGATAGAGGATAGGATAGGAGGATAGGATAGGGATAGGATAGGATGAGATAGGATAGGATAGAGGATAGGATAGGATAGAGGATAGGATAGGATAGAGGATAGGAGGTAGGATAGGGATAGGATAGTGGATAGATAGAGGATAGAATAGGATAGAGTATAGGATAGTATAGATGATAGTATAGGATACAGGATAGGATAGGATAGAGGATATTATAGAGTAGAGGATAGGATAGGATAGAGGATAGAATAGGATAGAGGATAGGATAGGATTGAGGATAGGATAGGATAAAGGATAGGATAGGATAGAGGATAAGATAGGATACAGGATAGGATAGGATAAAGGATAGGATTGAGGATAGGATAGAGGATAGGATAGTGGATAGGATAGAGGATAGGATAGGATAGAGTATAGGATAGTATAGATGATAGTATAGGATAAAGGATAGGATAGGATAGAGGATATTATAGAGTAGAGGATAGAGGATAGGATAGAGGATAGGATAGGATAGAGGATAGGATAGGATAGAGGATAGGATAGGATAGAGGATAGGATAGGAGGATAGAGGATAGGATAGGATAGAGGATAGGATAGGATAGAGGATAGGATAGGATAGAGGATATTATAGAGTAGAGGATAGGATAGGATAGAGGATAGAATAGGATAGAGATAGGATAGGATAGAGGATAGGATAGGGTAGAGGATAGGATAGGATAGAGGATAGGATAGGATAGAGGATAGGATAGGATAGAGGATTAGGATAGGATAGAGGATAGGATAGGATAGATGATAGGGATAGGATATGAGGATAGGATAGGATAGAGGATACGATATGTTAGAGGATAGGAAAGAGGATAGGATATAATACAGTATAGGATAGGATTGAGTATAGGATGGGGTTAGATAGGGATTGGATAGGATAGAGGATAGGATACGAGGATCAGGATTAGGGGATAGGATAGTAGGATAGGATTAGAGAGAGGATAGGATAGGATAGAGGATAGGAATGAGGATTAGGATAGGATAGAGATAGTGGATAGAGGATAGGATAGGATAGAGGCACTAGATTGCACTGTCACGGATAGGCACTCTGCACTCGGATCGGTTCACGGATAGGATAGGATAGAGGATAGGATAGGCTAGAGGTCTTCACGGTTAGACTTCACTGCACGCTTCACTTCAGCTTCACTCTTCACTTCACTTCACTGCACGTCACTTCACTCTTCACTTCACTTCACGTCTCGTCACTCGTGCACTTCACTGTGGATACGATAGGAGGATAGAGGATCGGCTTCACTTCACGCTTCACTTCACTTCACGTCACTCTTCACTTCACGCTTCACGCTTCAGCTCTTCACTGCACTTCACTCTTCACTTCACTTCACTCTTCACTTCACGCTCGTCAGCTCTTCACTGCACTTCACTTCTTCACTTCACTTCACTCTTCACTTCACTGCACTCTCACGAGGATCGACTTCAGCTGCCTTCTCTTCACTTCACTTCACTTCACTTCACTGCACTTCACTTCACTAGTCACTAGGCTACATCTTCAGTCGTTTCACTCTACGTCTTCACTAGGATTCGGATAGATCAGCTAGAATACACTTCACTTCACTTCTTCACTCACTTCACTCTTCACTTCACTCACTTCACCTCGACTCGACTTCATCATCTTCACGTCAGGTAGGAGTCGTGACTTCACTCTTCACGTCACTCTTCACTCTTCACTTCACTTCACTTCACGTCACTCGGCACTTGCACGTGCACTGTCACATCTTCACTCACTTCTTCACTGTCACTTCACTTCACTTCACTTTCACTGCTCTCACTTCACTTCACTCTTCACTTCACTTCACTCTTCTCACTTGCACCTTCTTCACTGTCACTTCACTCTGGCTACGGATAGGATCGGATCTTCACGTCACTTCTCTCTTCACTTCACTCTTCACTTCACTTCACTCTTCACTTCACTTCACTTCACTTCTTCACTCTGTCACTTCACGTCTCGTCTCACTTCACTTCACGTCTTCACTTCTACTTGCACTCTTCAGCTTCACTTCACTCTTCACTTCAGCTTGAACACTCTTCACTTCACTTCACTTGTCACTTAGCTTCATCGTCACTTCACTTCACGTTCACTGTCACTTCTACTCTTCACTTCAGGCTAGGACTTCGACGGTTCACGTTTCAGCTCTTCACGTTCACGTATGAGGATTGAGGATTCGTAATAGGAATGCTACACTTCGACTTCACTCTTCACTTCACTTCACTCTTCACTTCACTTCGCACTTCACGGCTTCTGGCACTTCACTTCACTTCGCACCTTCACTTCACTAGGCACTTGCACGATAGTCACTTCCTACTGCTCTTCACTGCACGTTCACTCTTCACTTCACTCTTCACTGCACTTCACGTCACTGCGTCACTTCACTTCACTCTCACTTCACTGCACTCTCGTCACCTTCACCTTCACTCGGTCACTGCTAGGCTAGGCTAGCACTCTCTGTCAGCTTCTAATTCAGCTTCTACTTCTCACTTCACTCTTCACTTCACTTAGGATCGACGATTCATACGTAGAGGATCGATACGGATACAGCTTCAATAGGATAGAGGATAGATAGGATCAGAGGATCACTCGTCTGCACTTCACTTCACGTCTTCACTTCTACTTGCACTCTTCACTTCACGTCACTCTTCACTTCACTCTTCACTTCACTTCACTGCACTTCACGTCACTTCACTTCACTTCACTCTTCACTTCACTTCACTTCACTCTTCACTTCACGTCACTTCACTTCACTTCACTTCACGCTTCACTTCACTTCTCTCTTCACTTCACTTCACTTCACTCTTCACTTCACTTCACTCTTCACTTCACTTCACTCTTCTTCACTTGCACTTCACTCTTCACGTTCACTTCACTTCACTCGTCACTTCACTCTTCACTTCACTTCTCTTCTCTTCACTTCACTCTTCACTTCACTTCACTTCACTCTTCACTTCACTGTCACTCTTCACTTCACTTCACTCTTCACTTCACTTCACTCTTCACTGCACTTCACTCTTCACTTCACTTCACTCTTCACTGTCACTTCACTCTTCACTTCACTTCACTCTTCACTTCACTTCACTCACTTCACCTTCACTCTTCACTTCACTTCACTCTTCACTTCACTTCACTCTTCACTTCACTTCACTCTTCACTTCACTTCACTCTTCACTTCACTCTTCACTTCACTTCACTCTTCACTTCACGTCACTCTTCACTTCACTTCACTCTTCACTTCACTTCACTCTTCACTTCACCTCACTCTTCACTTCACTTCACTCTTCACTTCACTATTCACTTCCACTCTTCACTCCACTTCACTCTACACTTCACTACACTCATCACTACACTTCACCCTTCACTTCACTTCACTCTTCACAACACTCTACTCTTCACTTCACTTCACTCTTCACTCCACTTCACTCTTCACTTCACTTCAATCTTCACTTCACTTCACCCTTCACTTCACTTCACTCTTCACCTCACTTCACCCTTCACTTCACTTCACCCTGTCACTTCAATCTTCACTTCACTCTTCACTTCACTATTCACTTCACTCTTCACTTCACTTCACTCTACACTTCACTACACTCATCACTACACTTCACCCTTCACTTCACTTCACTCTTCACAACACTCTACTCTTCACTTCACTTCACTCTCCACTCCACTTCACTCTTCACTTCACTTCACTCTTCACTTCACTTTACTCTTCACGTTCACGTCACTCTTCACTTCACTTCACTCTTCACTTCACTTCACTCTTCACTTCACTTCACTCTTCACTTCACTTCACTCTGCACTTCACTTCACTCTTCACTTCACTTCACTCTTCACTTCACTTCACTCTTCACTTCACTTCACTCTTCATTTCACTTCACTCTTCACTTCACTTCACTCTTCACCTCACATAACTCTTCACTTCCCTCTTCACTTCACACCACCCCTACACTTCACGTCAATCTACACTTCATGTTTAATCTTCACTTCACTTGTCAATTCACTTCACTCTTCACTTCACTCTTCACTTCACTCTTCACTTCACTTCACTCTTCACTTCACTTCACTCTTCACTTCACTTCACTCTTCACTTCACTTCACTCTTCACTTCACTTCACTCTTCACTTCACTTCACTCTTCACTTCACTTCACTCTTCACTTCACTGCACTCTTCACTTCACTTCACTCTTCACTTCACTGTCACTCTTCACTTCACTCTTCACTCTTCACTTCACTTCACTCTTCACTTCACTTCACTCTTCACTTCACTTCACTCTTCACTTCACTTCACTCTTCACTTCACTTCACTCTTCACGTCACTTCACTCTTCACTTCACTCTTCACTTCACTTCACTCTTCACTTCACTCTTCACTGTCACTTCACTCTTCACTTCACTTCACTCTTCATTTCACTTCACTCTTCACTTCACTCTTCACTTCACTTCACTCTTCACTTCACTTCACTCTTCACCTCACTTCACTCTTCACTTCACTTCACTCTTCACTTCACCTCACTCTTCACTGTCACTTCACTCTTCACTTCACTTTACTCTTCACTTCACTATTCACTCCACTTCACTGCTACACTTCACTACACTCATCACTACACTTCACCCTTCACTTCACTTCACTCTTCACAACACTCTACTCTTCACTGTCACTGCACTCTTCACTCCACTTCACTCTTCACTTCACTTCACTCTTCACTTCACTTTACTCTTCACTTCACTTCACTCTTCACTTCACTTCACTCTTCACTTCACTTCACTCTTCACTTCACTTCACTCTTCACTTCACTTCACTCTTCACTTCACTTCACTCTTCACGTCACTTCACTCTTCACTTCATTTCACTCTTCACTTCACCTCTCTCTTCACCTCACTTCACTTCACTCTTCACTTCACTTCACCTTCACTTCACTTCACTCTTCACTTCACTTTACTCTTCACTTCACTTCACTCTTCACTTCACTTCACGTCATCACTTCACTTCACTCTTCACTTCACCTCACTCTTCACTTCACTTCACTTCACTCTTCACTTCATTTCACTCTTCTCTTCACTTCACTCTTTACTTCACTTCACGCTTCACTTCACGTCACTCTTCACTTCACTTCACGCTTCACTTCACTTCACTCTTCACTTCACTTCACTCTTCACTTCACTTCACTTCACTTCACTTCACTTCACTCTTCACTTCACTTCACTCTTCACTTCACTTCACTCTTCACTTCACTTCACTCTTCATTGCACTTCACTCTTCACTTCACTCTTCACTTCACTTCACTCTTCACTTCACTTCACTCTTCACTTCACTGTCACTCTTCACTTCACTTCACTCTTCACTTCACTTCACTCTCTTCACTTCACTCTTCACTTCACTTCACTCGTCACTTCACTTCACTCTTCACTTCACTTCACTCTTCACTTCACTTCACTCTTCACTTCACTTCACTCTTCACTTCACTTCACTCTTCACTTCACTTCACTCTTCACTTCACTTCACTCTTCACTTCACTTCACTCTTCACTTCACTTCACTCGTCACTTCACTTCACGCTTCACTTCACTTCACTCGTCACACTTCACTGCACTGCACCACTTCACGTTCACTCTTCACTTCACTTCACTCTTCACTTCACTTCACTCTTCACTTCACTCTTCACTTCACTCGTCACTTCACTCTTCACTTCACTTCACTCGTCACTTCACTTCACTCTTCACTGTCACTTCACTCGTCACTTCACCTCACTCTTCACTTCACTTCACCCTTCACTGTCACTTCAATCTTCACTTCACTCTTCACTTCACTACTCACTTCCCTCTTCACTTCACTTCACTCTTCACTGCACTTCACTCTTCACTTCACATCACTCTTCACTTCACATCACTCTTCACTTCACTCCTCTCTTCACTCTCTTCACTTCACTTCACTCTTCACTTCACTTCACTCTCTTCACTTCACTTCACTTCACTCTTCACTTCACTTCACTCGCACGTTCACTGCACTCTTCACGTCACTTCACTCTTCACTTCACTTCAATCTTCACTGCACTTCACCACACACACCCCCCCCCCCCCTGCTTCTGTCTTCCCCTCGCTCTCAACACCACACCACACCACCCACCACACCACACCACACACCACACCACACCACACACCACACCACACCACACACCACACCACACCACACACCACACCTCACCACACACCACACCACACCACACACCACACCTCACCACACATCACACCACACCACACACCACACCACACCACACACCACTCCACACCACACACCACACCTCACCACACACCTCACCACACCTCAGACCACACACCACACCACACCACACACCACACCACCCTCCACACCACACCAAACACCACACCACACCACACACTACACCACACCACACTCCACACCTCACCACACACCACACCACACCACTCACCTCACCACACCACTCACCACACCTCACACCACACCACACTCCACTCCACACACCTCTCCTCACCAGACACCACACCTCACCACACACCACACCACAACACACACCACACCTCACCTCACTCCTCACCACACCTCACACCTCACCACACCACACACCACACCACTCCACTCACCACACCTCCACCTCTCACCACACCACTCCACACTCCACACCACACCTCACTCCACACCACACCACACTCCACACCACACCACACACCTCTCCACACCTCACACCACACCTCACCACACACCACACCACACCACACTCCACTCCACTCTCTCCACACCAATCCACACTCCACACCACACCTCACACCACACCACTCCACACTCCACACCACTCCACTCACCACTCCTCACCTCACACCTCTCCACACCACTCTCCTAACCTCACTCCACTCCCTCCACTATCCTCAACCTCTATCCTATCCACTCCTATCCACTCCTATCCTATCCTCTATCCTCTCCACACCTCACTCCTATCCTATCCACTATCCTCACCTCTCCTAACCTCTATCCTCACCTATCCACTCTCCTCTCCTAACCTCAATCCTATCCTATCCTCTATCCTAATCCACCCCTCAATCCACTCCTTCCTCTATCCCTATCCTCTCACTCCTCATCCTATCCACTATCCTCACTCTATCCTATCCTCTATCCTATCCTATCATCTATCCTATCCTATCCTCTATCCTATCCTATCCTCTACCCTATCCTATCCTCTATCCTATCCTATCCTCTATCCTATCCTATCCTCTATCCTATCCTATCGTATCCTCTCTCGTATCCTATCCTCTATCCCATCCTATCCTCTATCCTATCCTATCCTCTATCCTATCCTATCCTCTATCCTATCCTATCCTCTATCCTATCCTATCCTCTATCCTATCCTATCCTCTATCCTATCCTATCCTCTATCCTATCCTATCCTCTACCCTATCCTATCCTCTATCCTATCCTATCCTCTATCCTATTCTATCCTCTATCCTATCCTATCCTCTACTCTATAATATCCTCTATCCTATCCTATCCTGTATCCTATACTATCATCTATACTATCCTATACTCTATCCTATTCTATCCACTATCCTATCCTCTACCCTATCCTATCCTCTATCCTATCCTATCCTCTATCGTATCCTATCCTCTATCCTATCCTATCCTCTATCCTATCTTATCCTCTATCCTATCCTATCCTCTATCCTATCCTATCCTCTATCCTATCCTCTATCCTATCCCATCCTCTATCCTATCCTATCCTCTATCCTATCCTATCCTCTATCCTATCCTCTATCCTATCCTATCCTCTATCCTATCCTCTATCCTATCCTATCCTCTATCCTATCCTATCCTCTATCCTATCCTATCCTCTATCCTATCCTATCCTCTATCCTATCCTATCCTCTATCCTATCCTATCCTCTATCCTCTATCCTATCCTCTATCCTATCCTATCCTCTATCCTATCCTATCCTCTATCCTATCCTATCCTCTATCCTATCCTATCCTCTATCCTATCCTATCCTCTATCCTATCCTATCCTCTATCCTATCCTATCCTCTATCCTATCCTATCCTCTATCCTATCCTATCCTCTATCCTATCCTATCCTCTATCCTATCCTCTATCCTATCCTCTATCCTATCCAATCCCCTATCCTATCCTCAACCCCATCCTATACTCAATCCTATCCTATACTGTATTATATCCTATCCTCTTTCCTATCCTCTAACATATCGTATCCTCTATCCTATCCTATCCTCTATCCTATCCCATCCTCTATCCTATCCTATCCTCTATCCTATCCTATCCTCTATCCTATCCTATCCTCTATCCTATCCTATCCTCTATCCTATCCTATCCTCTATCCTATCCTATCCTCTATCCTATCCTATCCTCTATCCTATCCTATCCTCTATCCTATCCTATCCTCTACCCTATCCTATCCTCTATCCTATCCTATCCTCTATCCTATTCTATTCTCTATCCTATCCTATCCTCTACTCTATAATATCCTCTATCCTATCCTATCCTTTATCCTATACTATCATCTATACTATCCTATACTCTATCCTATCCTATCCTCTATCCTATCCACTATCCTATCCTCTATCCTATCCTCAATCCTATCCTTTATCCTATCCTATCCTGTATCCTATCTTATCCTCTATCCTATCCTATCCTTTATCCTATCCTATCCTCAATCCTATCCTATCCTCTATCCTATTCTATCCTCTATCCTATCCTATCCTCTACTCTATAATATCCTCTATCCTATCCTATCCTGTATCCTATACTATCATCTATACTATCCTATACTCTATCCTATTCTATCCTCTATTCTATCCACTATCCTATCCTCTATCCTATCCTATCCTCTATCGTATCCTATCCTCTATCCTATCCTATCCTCTATCCTATCCTATCCTCTATCCTATCCTATCCTCTATCCTATCCTATCCTCTATCCTATCCTCTATCCTATCCCATCCTCTATCCTATCCTATCCTCTATCCTATCCTATCCTCTATCCTATCCTATCCTCTATCCTATCCTATCCTATCCTATCCTCTATCCTATCCTATCCTCTATCCTATCCTATCCTCTATCCTATCCTATCCTCTATCCTATCCTATCCTCTATCCTATCCTATCCTCTATCCTATCCTATCCTCTATCCTATCCTATCCTCTATCCTATCCTATCCTCTATCCTCTATCCTATCCTCTATCCTATCCTATCCTCTATCCTATCCTATCCTCTATCCTATCCTATCCTCTATCCTATCCTATCCTCTATCCTATCCTACCCTCTATCCTATCCTCTCCTCTATCCCATCCTATCCTCTATCCTATCCTATCCTATCCTCTATCCTATCCTATCCTCTACCCTATCCTATCCTCTATCCTATCCTATCCTCTATCCTATCCTATCCTCTATCCTATCCTATCGTATCCTCTATCCTATCCTATCCTCTATCCTATCCTATCCTCTATCCTATCCTATCCTCTATCCTATCCTATCCTCTATCCTATCCTATCCTCTATCCTATCCTATCCTCTATCCTATCCTATCCTCTATCCTATCCTATCCTCTACCCTATCCTATCCTCTATCCTATCCTATCCTCTATCCTATTCTATCCTCTATCCTATCCTATCCTCTACTCTATAATATCCTCTATCCTATCCTATCCTGTATCCTATACTATCATCTATACTATCCTATACTCTATCCTATTCTATCCACTATCCTATCCTCTACCCTATCCTATCCTCTATCCTATCCTATCCTCTATCGTATCCTATCCTCTATCCTATCCTATCCTCTATCCTATCTTATCCTCTATCCTATCCTATCCTCTATCCTATCCTATCCTCTATCCTATCCTCTATCCTATCCCATCCTCTATCCTATCCTATCCTCTATCCTATCCTATCCTCTATCCTATCCTCTATCCTATCCTATCCTCTATCCTATCCTATCCTATCCTATCCTCTATCCTATCCTATCCTCTATCCTATCCTATCCTCTATCCTATCCTATCCTCTATCCTATCCTATCCTCTATCCTATCCTATCCTCTATCCTATCCTATCCTCTATCCTATCCTATCCTCTATCCTCTATCCTATCCTCTATCCTATCCTATCCTCTATCCTATCCTATCCTCTATCCTATCCTATCCTCTATCCTATCCTATCCTCTATCCTATCCTATCCTCTATCCTATCCTCTATCCTATCCTCTATCCTATCCAATCCCCTATCCTATCCTCAACCCCATCCTATACTCAATCCTATCCTATACTGTATTATATCCTATCCTCTTTCCTATCCTCTAACATATCGTATCCTCTATCCTATCCTATCCTCTATCCTATCCCATCCTCTATCCTATCCTATCCTCTATCCTATCCTATCCTCTATCCTATCCTATCCTCTATCCTATCCTATCCTCTATCCTATCCCATCCTCTATCCTATCCTATCCTCTATCCTATCCTATCCTCTATCCTATCCTATCCTCTATCCTATCCTATCCTCTACCCTATCCTATCCTCTATCCTATCCTATCCTCTATCCTATTCTATTCTCTATCCTATCCTATCCTCTACTCTATAATATCCTCTATCCTATCCTATCCTTTATCCTACACTATCATCTATACTATCCTATACTCTATCCTATCCTATCCTCTATCCTATCCACTATCCTATCCTCTATCCTATCCTCAATCCTATCCTTTATCCTATCCTATCCTGTATCCTATCTTATCCTCTATCCTATCCTATCCTTTATCCTATCCTATCCTCAATCCTATCCTATCCTCTATCCTATTCTATCCTCTATCCTATCCTATCCTCTACTCTATAATATCCTCTATCCTATCCTATCCTGTATCCTATACTATCATCTATACTATCCTATACTCTATCCTATTCTATCCTCTATTCTATCCACTATCCTATCCTCTATCCTATCCTATCCTCTATCGTATCCTATCCTCTATCCTATCCTATCCTCTATCCTATCCTATCCTCTATCCTATCCTCTATCCTATCCCATCCTCTATCCTATCCTATCCTCTATCCTATCCTATCCTCTATCCTATCCTATCCTCTATCCTATCCTATCCTATCCTATCCTCTATCCTATCCTATCCTCTATCCTATCCTATCCTCTATCCTATCCTATCCTCTATCCTATCCTATCCTCTATCCTATCCTATCCTCTATCCTATCCTATCCTGTATCCTATCCTATCCTCTATCCTATCCTATCCTCTATCCTCTATCCTATCCTCTATCCTATCCTATCCTCTATCCTATCCTATCCTCTATCCTATCCTATCCTCTATCCTATCCTATCCTCTATCCTATCCTATCCTCTATCCTATCCTATCCTCTATCCTATCCTATCCTCTATCCTATCCTATCCTCTATCCTATCCTATCCTCTATCCTATCCTATCCTCTATCCTATCCTATCCTCTATCCTATCCTATCCTCTATCCTATCCTATCCTCTATCCTATCCTATCCTCTATCCTATCCTATCCTCTATCCTATCCTATCCTCTATCCTATCCTATCCTCTATCCTATCCTATCCTCTATCCTATCCTATCCTCTATCCTATCCTATCCTCTATCCTATCCTCTATCCTATCCAATCCCCTATCCTATCCTCAACCCCATCCTATACTCAATCCTATCCTATACTGTATTATATCCTATCCTCTTTCCTATCCTCTAACATATCGTATCCTCTATCCTATCCTATCCTCTATCCTATCCTATCATCTATCCTATTCCTATCCTCTATCCTATCCTATCCTCTATCCTATCCTATCCTCTATCCTATCCTATCCTCTATCCTATCCTATCCTCTACCCTATCCTATCCTCTATCCTATCCTATCCTCTATCCTATTCTATCCTCTATCCTATCCTATCCTCTACTCTATAATATCCTCTATCCTATCCTATCCTCTATCCTATCCTATCCTCTATCCTATCCTATCCTCTATCCTCTATCCTATCCTCTATCCTATCCTATCCTCTATCCTATCCTATCCTCTATCCTATCCTATCCTCTATCCTATCCTCTATCCTCTACTCTATAATATCCTCTATCCTATCCTATCCTTTATCCTATACTATCATCTATACTATCCTATACTCTATCCTATCCTATCCTCTATCCTATCCACTATCCTATCCTCTATCCTATCCTCAATCCTATCCTTTATCCTATCCTATCCTGTATCCTATCTTATCCTCTATCCTATCCTATCCTTTATCCTATCCTATCCTCAATCCTATCCTATCCTCTATCCTATTCTATCCTCTATCCTATCCTATCCTCTACTCTATAATATCCTCTATCCTATCCTATCCTGTATCCTATACTATCATCTATACTATCCTATACTCTATCCTATTCTATCCTCTATTCTATCCACTATCCTATCCTCTATCCTATCCTATCCTCTATCGTATCCTATCCTCTATCCTATCCTATCCTCTATCCTATCCTATCCTCTATCCTATCCTATCCTCTATCCTATCCTATCCTCTATCCTATCCTCTATCCTATCCCATCCTCTATCCTATCCTATCCTCTATCCTATCCTATCCTCTATCCTATCCTATCCTCTATCCTATCCTATCCTATCCTATCCTCTATCCTATCCTATCCTCTATCCTATCCTATCCTCTATCCTATCCTATCCTCTATCCTATCCTATCCTCTATCCTATCCTATCCTCTATCCTATCCTATCCTCTATCCTATCCTATCCTCTATCCTATCCTATCCTCTATCCTCTATCCTATCCTCTATCCTATCCTATCCTCTATCCTATCCTATCCTCTATCCTATCCTATCCTCTATCCTATCCTATCCTCTATCCTATCCTATCCTCTATCCTATCCTATCCTCTATCCTATCCTATCCTCTATCCTATCCTATCCTCTATCCTATCCTCTATCCTATCCAATCCCCTATCCTATCCTCAACCCCATCCTATACTCAATCCTATCCTATACTGTATTATATCCTATCCTCTTTCCTATCCTCTAACATATCGTATCCTCTATCCTATCCTATCCTCTATCCTATCCCATCCTCTATCCTATCCTATCCTCTATCCTATCCTATCCTCTATCCTATCCTATCCTCTATCCTCTATCCTATCCTATCCTCTATCCTATCCTATCCTCTATCCTATCCTATCCTCTATCCTATCCTATCCTCTATCCTATCCTATCCTCTATCCTATCCTATCCTCTACCCTATCCTATCCTCTATCCTATCCTATCCTCTATCCTATTCTATCCTCTATCTTATCCTATCCTCTACTCTATAATATCCTCTATCCTATCCTATCCTGTATCCTATACTATCATCTATACTATCCTATACTCTATCCTATCCTATCCTCTATCCTATCCACTATCCTATCCTCTATCCTATCCTCAATCCTATCCTTTATCCTATCCTATCCTGTATCCTATCTTATCCTCTATCCTATCCTATCCTTTATCCTATCCTATCCTCAATCCTATCCTATCCTCTATCCTATCCTATCCTCTATCCTATCCTATCCTCTATCCTATCCTATCCTCTATCCTATCCTATCCTCTATCCTATCCTATCCTCTATCCTATCCTATCCTCTATCCTATCCTATCCTCTATGCTATCCTATCCTCTATCATATCCTATCCTCTATCATATCCTATCCTCTATCCTATCCTATCCTCTATCCTATCCTATCCTCTGTCCTATCTACGATCCTATCCTCTATCCTATCCTCAATCCTATCCTATCCTTTATCCTATCCTATCCTCTATCTTATCCTATCCTCTATCCTATCCTATCCTCTATCCTATCCTATCCTCTATCCTATCCTATCCTCTATCCTATCCTCTATCCTATCCTCTATCCTATCCTCTATCCTATCCTATCCTGTATCCTATCCTATCCTCTATCCTATCCTATTATCTATCCTATCCTATCCTCTATCCTATCCTATCCTCTATCCTATCCTATCCTCTATCCTATCCTATCCTCTATCCTATCCTATCCTCTATCGTATCCTATCCTCTATCCTATCCTATCCTCTATCCTATCCTATCCTCTACCTATCCTATCCTCTATCCTATCCTCTATCCTATCCCATCCTCTATCCTATCCTATCCTCTATCCTATCCTATCCTCTATCCTATCCTCTATCCTATCCAATCCCCTATCCTATCCTCTAACATATCGTATCCTCTATCCTATCCTATCCTCTACTCTATAATATCCTCTATCCTGTCCTATCCTGTATCCTATACTATGATCTATACTATCCTATCCTCTATCCTATCCTATCCTCTATCCTATCCACTATCCTATCCTATCCTCAATCCCATCCTATACTCAATCCAATCCTATACTGTATTATATCCTATCCTCTTTCCTATCCTCTAACATATCGTATCCTCTATCCTATCCTATCCTCTACTCTATAATATCCTCTACCCTATTCTATCCTGTATCCTATACTATCATCTATACTATCCTATCCTCTATCCTATCCTATCCTCTATCCTATCCACTATCCTATCCTCTATCCTATCCTCAATCCTATCCTATCCTTTATCCTATCCTATCCTGTATCCTATCCTATCCTCTATCCTATCCTATCCTTTATCCTATCCTATCCTCAATCCTATCCTATCCTCTATCCTATCCTATCCTCTATCCTATCCTATCCCCTATGCTATCCTATCCTCTATCATATCCTATCATCTATCATATCCTATCCTCTATCATATCCTATCCTCTATCCTATCCTATCTTCTATCCTATCCTATACTCTATCCTATCCTATCCTCTACCCTATCCTATCCTCTACCCTATCCTATTATCTATCCTATCCTATCCTCTATCCTATCCTATCCTTTATCCTATCCTATCCTCTATCCTATCCTATCCTCTATCCTATCCTATCCTCTATCCTATCCTATCCTCTATCCTATCCTCTATCCTGTCCTATCCTCTATCCTATCCTATCCTCTATCCTATCCTATCCTCTATCCTATCCTATCCTCTATCCTATCCTATCCTATCCTCTATCCTATTCTATCCTCTATCCTATCCTATCCTCTCTCCTATCCTATCCTCTATCCTATCCTATCCTCTATCCTATCCTATCCTCTATCCTAAATCCTATCCTATCCTCTATCCTATCCTAGCCTCTATCCTATCCTATCCTCTATCCTATCCTATCCTCTATCCTATCCAATCACCTATCCTATCCTCTATCCCATCCTATACTCAATCCTATCCTATACTGTATTATATCCTATCCTCTTTCCTATCCTCTAACATATCGTATCCTCTACTCTATAATATCCTCTATCCTATCGTATCCTCTATCCT
Source organism: Halictus rubicundus (assembly GCF_050948215.1). NCBI lineage: Eukaryota > Metazoa > Arthropoda > Insecta > Hymenoptera > Halictidae > Halictus > Halictus rubicundus. The sequence continues at coordinate 127,519 of NW_027489022.1, read as the reverse complement.
ATCCTATCCTCTACCCTATCCTATCCTCTATCCTATCCTATCCTCTAACCTATCTTATCCTCTATCCTATCCTATCCTCTATCCTATCCTATCCTCTATCCTATCCTATCCTCTATCCTATCCTATCCTGTATCCTATCCTATCCTCTATCCTATCCTATCCTATCCTCTATCCTATGCTATCCTATATCCTATCGTATCTTCTATCCTATCCTATCCTCTATCCTATCCTATCCTCTATCCTATCCTATCCTCTATCCTATCCTATCCCCTATGCTATCCTATCCTCTATCATATCCTATCCTCTATCATATCCTATCCTCTATCCTATCCTATCCTCTATCCTATCCTCTATCCTGTCCTCTATCCTATCCTATCCTGTATCCTATCCTATCCTCTATCCTATCCTATTATCTATCCTATCCTATCCTCTACCCTATCCTATTATCTATCCTATCCTATCCTCTATCCTATCCTATCCTTTATCCTATCCTATCCTCTATCCTATCCTATCCTCTATCCTATCCTATCCGCTATCCTATCCTATCCTCTATCCTATCCTATCCTTTATCCTATCCTATCCTCAATCCTATCCTATCCTCTATCCTATCCTATCCTCTATCCTATCCTATCCTCTATCCTATCCTATCCTCTATCCTATCCTATCCTCTATCCTATCCTATCCTCTATCCTATCCTATCCCCTATGCTATCCTATCCTCTATCATATCCTATCCTCTATCATATCCTATCCTCTATCCTATCCTATCCTCTATCCTATCCTATCCTCTACCCTATCCTATCCTCTACCCTATCCTATTATCTATCCTATCCTATCCTCTATCCTATCCGATCCTTTATCCTATCCTATCCTCTAACCTATCCTATCCTCTATCCTATCCTATCCTCTATCCTATCCTATCCTCTATCCTATCCTATCCTCTATCCTATCCTATCCTCTACCCTATCCTATCCTCTACCCTATCCTATTATCTATCCTATCCTATCCTCTATCCTATCCGATCCTTTATCCTATCCTATCCTCTATCCTATCCTATCCTCTATCCTATCCTATCCTCTATCCTATCCTATCCTCTATCCTATCCTCTATCCTATCCTCTATCCTGTCCTATCCTCTATCCTATCCTATCCTCTATCCTATCCTATCCTCTATCCTATCCTCTATCCTATCCTATCCTCTATCCTATCCTATCCTCTATCCTATCCTATCCTGTATCCTATTCTATCCTGAATCCTATCCTATCCTCTATCCTATCCTATCCTCTATCCTATTCTATCCTCTATCCTATCCTATCCTCTATCCTATCCTATCCTCTATCCTATCCTATCCTCTACCCTATCCTATCCTCTATCCTATCCTATCCTCTATCCTATCCTATCCTCTATCCTATCCTATCCTATCCTCTATCCTATGCTATCCTATATCCTATCGTATCTTCTATCCTATCCTATCCTCTATCCTATCCTATCCTCTATCATATCCTATCCACTATCCTATCCTAGCCTCTATCCTATCCTATTCTCTATCCTATCCTATCCTCTATCCTATCCTATCCTCTATCCTATCCTATACTCTATCCTATCCTATCCTCTATCCTATCCTATCCTCTATCCTATCCTCTATCCTATCCAATCCCCTATCCTATCCTCAATCCCATCCTATACTCAATCCTATCCTATACTGTATTATATCCTATCCTCTTTCCTATCCTCTAACATATCGTATCCTCTATCCTATCCTATCCTCTACTCTATAATATCCCCTATACTATCCTATCCTGTATCCTATCCTATCCTCTATCCTATCCTATCCTCTATCCTATCCTATCCTCTATCCTATCCTATCCTCTATCCTATCCTATCCCCTATGCTATCCTATCCTCTATCATATCCTATCCTCTATCATATCCTATCCTCTATCATATCCTATCCTCTATCCTATCCTATCCTCTATCCTATCCTATACTCTATCCTATCCTATCCTCTATCCTATCCTCTATCCTATCCAATCCCCTATCCTATCCTCTAACATATCGTATCCTCTATCATATCCTATCCTCTATCCTATCCTATCCTCTATCCTATCCTATCCTCTATCCTATCCTATCCTCTATCCTATCCTATCCTCTATCCTATCCTATCCTCTATGCTATCTTATCCTCTGTCATATCCTATCCTCTATCATATCCTATCCTCTATCCTATCCTATCCTCTATCCTATCCTATCCTCTATCCTATCCTATCCTCTATCCTATCCTATCCTCTATCCTATCCTATCCTCTATCCTATCCTATCCTCTATCCTGTCCTATCCTCTATCCTATCCTATCCTCTATCCTATCCTATCCTCTATCCTATCCTATCCTCTATCCTATCCTATCCTCTATCCTATCCTATCCTGTATCCTATTCTATCCTGAATCCTATCCTATCCTCTATCCTATCCTATCCTCTATCCTATTCTATCCTCTATCCTATCCTATCCTCTATCCTATCCTATCCTCTATCCTATCCTATCCTCTATCCTATCCTATCCTCTATCCTATATCCTATCCTATCCTCTATCCTATCCTAGCCTCTATCCTATCCTATCCTCTATCCTATCCTATCCTCTATCCTATCCAATCACCTATCCTATCCTCTATCCCATCCTATACTCAATCCTATCCTATACTGTATTATATCCTATCCTCTTTCCTATCCTCTAACATATCGTATCCTCTACTCTATAATATCCTCTATCCTATCGTATCCTCTATCCTATCCTATCCTCTACCCTATCCTATCCTCTATCCTATCCTATCCTCTAACCTACCCTATCCTCTATCCTATCCTATCCTCTATCCTATCATATCCTCTATCCTATCCTATCCTCTATCCTATCCTATCCTCTATCCTATCCTATCCTCTAACCTATCCTATCCTCTATCCTATCCTATCCTCTATCCTATCCTATCCTCTATCCTATCCTATCCTCTATCCTATCCTATCCTCTATCCTATCCTATCCTCTATCCTATCCTATCCTCTATCCTATGCTATCCTATATCCTATCGTATCTTCTATCCTATCCTATCCTCTATCCTATCCTATCCTCTATCCTATCCTATCCTCTATCGTATCCTATCCTCTATCCTATCCTATCCCCTATGCTATCCTATCCTCTATCATATCCTATCCTCTATCATATCCTATCCTCTATCCTATCCTATCCTCTATCCTATCCTATCCTCTATCCTATCCTCTATCCTGTCCTCTATCCTATCCTATCCTGTATCCTATCCTATCCTCTATCGAATCCTATTATCTATCCTATCCTATCCTCTATCCTATCCTATCCTCTATCCTATCCTATCCTCTATCCTATCCTATCCTCTATCCTATCCTCTATCCTATCCTATCCTCTATCCTATCCTATCCTCTATCCTATCCTATCCTCTATCCTATCCTATCCTCTATCCTGTCCTATCCTCTATCCTATCCTATCCTCTATCCTATCCTATCCTCTATCCTATCCTATCCTCTATCCTATCCTATCCTGTATCCTATTCTATCCTGAATCCTATCCTATCCTCTATCCTATCCTATCCTCTATCCTATTCTATCCTCTATCCTATCCTATCCTCTATCCTATCCTATCCTCTATCCTATCCTCTATCCTATCCTCTATCCTATCCTATCCTCTACCCTATCCTATCCTCTACCCTATCCTGTTATCTATCCTATCCTATCCTCTATCCTATCCTATCCTCTATCCTATCCTATCCTCTATCCTATCCTAACCTCTATCCTATCCTATCCTCTATCCTATCCTATCCTCTATCCTATCCTATCCTCTATCCTATCCTATCCTCTATCCTATATCCTATCCTATCCTCTATCCTATCCTATCCTCTATCCTATCCTATCCCCTATGCTATCCTATCCTCTATCCTATCCTATCCTCTATCCTATCCTCTATCCTATCCTCTATCCTATCCTATCCTCTACCCTATCCTATCCTCTACCCTATCCTGTTATCTATCCTATCCTATCCTCTATCCTATCCTATCCTCTATCCTATCCTATCCTCTATCCTATCCTAACCTCTATCCTATCCTATCCTCTATCCTATCCTATCCTCTATCCTATCCTATCCTCTATCCTATCCTATCCTCTATCCTATATCCTATCCTATCCTCTATCCTATCCTATCCTCTATCCTATCCTCTATCCTATCCTCTATCCTATCCTATCCTCTACCCTATCCTATCCTCTAGCCTATCCTGTTATCTATCCTATCCTATCCTCTATCCTATCCTATCCTCTAACCTACCCTATCCTCTATCCTATCCTATCCTCTATCCTATCATATCCTCTATCCTATCCTATCCTCTATCCTATCCTATCCTCTATCCTATCCTATCCTCTAACCTATCCTATCCTCTATCCTATCCTATCCTCTATCCTATCCTATCCTCTATCCTATCCTATCCTCTATCCTATCCTATCCTCTATCCTATCCTATCCTCTATCCTATCCTATCCTCTATCCTATGCTATCCTATATCCTATCGTATCTTCTATCCTATCCTATCCTCTATCCTATCCTATCCTCTATCCTATCCTATCCTCTATCGTATCCTATCCTCTATCCTATCCTATCCCCTATGCTATCCTATCCTCTATCATATCCTATCCTCTATCATATCCTATCCTCTATCCTATCCTATCCTCTATCCTATCCTATCCTCTATCCTATCCTCTATCCTGTCCTCTATCCTATCCTATCCTGTATCCTATCCTATCCTCTATCGAATCCTATTATCTATCCTATCCTATCCTCTATCCTATCCTATCCTCTATCCTATCCTATCCTCTATCCTATCCTATCCTCTATCCTATCCTCTATCCTATCCTATCCTCTATCCTATCCTATCCTCTATCCTATCCTATCCTCTATCCTATCCTATCCTCTATCCTGTCCTATCCTCTATCCTATCCTATCCTCTATCCTATCCTATCCTCTATCCTATCCTATCCTCTATCCTATCCTATCCTGTATCCTATTCTATCCTGAATCCTATCCTATCCTCTATCCTATCCTATCCTCTATCCTATTCTATCCTCTATCCTATCCTATCCTCTATCCTATCCTATCCTCTATCCTATCCTCTATCCTATCCTCTATCCTATCCTATCCTCTACCCTATCCTATCCTCTACCCTATCCTGTTATCTATCCTATCCTATCCTCTATCCTATCCTATCCTCTATCCTATCCTATCCTCTATCCTATCCTAACCTCTATCCTATCCTATCCTCTATCCTATCCTATCCTCTATCCTATCCTATCCTCTATCCTATCCTATCCTCTATCCTATCCTATCCTCTATCCTATCCTATCCCCTATGCTATCCTATCCTCTATCCTATCCTATCCTCTATCCTATCCTCTATCCTATCCTCTATCCTATCCTATCCTCTACCCTATCCTATCCTCTACCCTATCCTGTTATCTATCCTATCCTATCCTCTATCCTATCCTATCCTCTATCCTATCCTATCCTCTATCCTATCCTAACCTCTATCCTATCCTATCCTCTATCCTATCCTATCCTCTATCCTATCCTATCCTCTATCCTATCCTATCCTCTATCCTATATCCTATCCTATCCTCTATCCTATCCTATCCTCTATCCTATCCTCTATCCTATCCTCTATCCTATCCTATCCTCTACCCTATCCTATCCTCTAGCCTATCCTGTTATCTATCCTATCCTATCCTCTATCCTACCCTATCCTCTATCCTATCCTATCCTCTATCCTATCCTATCCTCTATCCTATCCTATCCTCTATCCTATCCTATCCTCTATCCTATATCCTATCCTATCCTCTATCCTATCCTAGCCTCTATCCTATCCTATCCTCTATCCTATCCTATCCTCTATCCTATCCAATCACCTATCCTATCCTCTATCCCATCCTATACTCAATCCTATCCTATACCGTATTATATCCTATCCTCTTTCCTATCCTCTAACATATCGTATCCTCTACTCTATAATATCCTCTATCCTATCGTATCCTCTATCCTATCCTATACTCTACCATATCCTATCCTCTATCCTATCCTATCCTCTAACCTACCCTATCCTCTATCCTATCATATCCTCTATCCTATCCTATCCTCTATCCTATCCTATCCTCTATTATATCCTATCCTCTATCCTTTCCTATCCTCTATTATATCCTATCCTCTATCCTATCCTATCCTCTATCCTATCCTATCCTCTATCCTATCCTATCCTCTAACCTATCCTATCCTCTATCCTATCCTATCCTCTATCCTATCCTATCCTCTATCCTATCCTATCCTCTATCCTATCCTATCCTCTATCCTATGCTATCCTATATCCTATCGTATCTTCTATCCTATCCTATCCTCTATCCTATCCTATCCTCTATCCTATCCAATCCTCTATCCTATCCTATCCTCTATCATATCCTATCCTCTATCATATCCTATCCTCTATCATATCCTATCCTCTATCCTATCCTATCCTCTATCCTATCCTCTATCCTGTCCTGTATCCTATCCTATCCAGTATCCGATCCTATCCTCTATGCTATCCTATCCTCTATTATATCCTATCCTCTATCCTTTCCTATCCTCTATACTATCCTATCCTCTATCCTATCCTATCCTCCATCCTATCCTTTCCTCTATCCTATCCTATCCTCTACCCTATCTTATCCTCTATCCTATCCTATCCTCTATCCTATCCTATCCTCTATCCTATCCTATCCTATCCTCTATCCTATGCTATCCTATATCCTATCGTATCTTCTATCCTATCCTATCCTCTATCCTATCCTATCCTCTATCCTATCCAATCCTCTATCCTATCCTATCCTCTATCATATCCTATCCTCTATCATATCCTATCCTCTATCATATCCTATCCTCTATCCTATCCTATCCTCTATCCTATCCTCTATCCTGTCCTGTATCCTATCCTATCCAGTATCCGATCCTATCCTCTATGCTATCCTATTATCTATCCTATCCTATCCTCTATCTTATCCTATCCTCTATCCTATCCTATCCTCTATCCTATCCTATCCTCTATCCTATCCTATCCTCTATCCTATCCTATCCTCTATCCTATCCTATCCTCTATCCTATCCTATCCTCTATCCTATCCTATCCTCTATATTATCCTCTATCCTATCCTCTATCCTATCCTATCCTCTACCCTATCCTATCCTCTACCCTATCCTATTATCTATTCTATCCTATCCTCTATCCTATCCTATCCTTTATCCTATCCTATCCTCTATCCTATCCTATCCTCTATCCTATCCTATCCTGTATCCTATCCTATCCTCTATCCTATCCTATCCTTTATCCTATCCTATCCTCTATCCTATCCTATCCTCTATCCTATCCTATCCTGTATCCTATCCTATCCTGTATCCTATTCTATCCTGAATCCTATCCTATCCTCTATCCTATCCTATCCTCTATCCTATTCTATCCTCTATCCTATCCTATCCTCTATCCTATCCTATCCTCTATCCTATCCTATCCTCTATCCTATCCTATCCTCTATCCTATATCCTATCCTATCCTCTATCCTATCCTAGCCTCTATCCTATCCTATCCTCTATCCTACACTATCCACTATCCTATCCTATCCTCTATTCTATCCTATCCTAGCCTCTATCCTATCCTATCCTCTATCCTATCCTATCCTCTATCCTATCCTATCCTCTATCCTATCCAATCACCTATCCTATCCTCTATCCCATCCTATACTCAATCCTATCCTATACTGTATTATATCCTATCCTCTTTCCTATCCTCTAACATATCGTATCCTCTACTCTATAATATCCTCTATCCTATCGTATCCTCTATCCTATCCTATACTCTACCATATCCTATCCTCTATCCTATCCTATCCTCTAACCTACCCTATCCTCTATCCTATCATATTCTCTATCCTATCCTATCCTCTATCCTATCCTATCCTCTATTATATCCTATCCTCTATCCTTTCCTATCCTCTATCCTATCCTATCCTCTATCCTATCCTATCCTCTACCCTATCCTATCCTCTATCCTATCCTATCCTCTATCCTATCCTATCCTCTATCCTATCCTATCCTCTATATTATCCTCTATCCTATCCTCTATCCTATCCTATCCTCTACCCTATCCTATCCTCTACCCTATCCTATTATCTATTCTATCCTATCCTCTATCCTATCCTATCCTTTATCCTATCCTATCCTCTATCCTATCCTATCCTCTATCCTATCCTATCCTCTATCCTATCCTATCCTATCCTCTATCCTATGCTATCCTATATCCTATCGTATCTTCTATCCTATCCTATCCTCTATCCTATCCTATCCTCTATCCTATCCAATCCTCTATCCTATCCTATCCTCTATCATATCCTATCCTCTATCATATCCTATCCTCTATCATATCCTATCCTCTATCCTATCCTATCCTCTATCCTATCCTCTATCCTGTCCTGTATCCTATCCTATCCAGTATCCGATCCTATCCTCTATGCTATCCTATTATCTATCCTATCCTATCCTCTATCTTATCCTATCCTCTATCCTATCCTATCCTCTATCCTATCCTATCCTCTATCCTATCCTATCCTCTATCCTATCCTATCCTCTATCCTATCCTATCCTCTATCCTATCCTATCCTCTATCCTATCCTATCCTCTATCCTATCCTATCCTCTATATTATCCTCTATCCTATCCTCTATCCTATCCTATCCTCTACCCTATCCTATCCTCTACCCTATCCTATTATCTATTCTATCCTATCCTCTATCCTATCCTATCCTTTATCCTATCCTATCCTCTATCCTATCCTATCCTCTATCCTATCCTATCCTGTATCCTATCCTATCCTCTATCCTATCCTATCCTTTATCCTATCCTATCCTCTATCCTATCCTATCCTCTATCCTATCCTATCCTGTATCCTATCCTATCCTGTATCCTATTCTATCCTGAATCCTATCCTATCCTCTATCCTATCCTATCCTCTATCCTATTCTATCCTCTATCCTATCCTATCCTCTATCCTATCCTATCCTCTATCCTATCCTATCCTCTATCCTATCCTATCCTCTATCCTATATCCTATCCTATCCTCTATCCTATCCTAGCCTCTATCCTATCCTATCCTCTATCCTACACTATCCACTATCCTATCCTATCCTCTATTCTATCCTATCCTAGCCTCTATCCTATCCTATCCTCTATCCTATCCTATCCTCTATCCTATCCAATCACCTATCCTATCCTCTATCCCATCCTATACTCAATCCTATCCTATACTGTATTATATCCTATCCTCTTTCCTATCCTCTAACATATCGTATCCTCTACTCTATAATATCCTCTATCCTATCGTATCCTCTATCCTATCCTATACTCTACCATATCCTATCCTCTATCCTATCCTATCCTCTAACCTACCCTATCCTCTATCCTATCATATTCTCTATCCTATCCTATCCTCTATCCTATCCTATCCTCTATTATATCCTATCCTCTATCCTTTCCTATCCTCTATCCTATCCTATCCTCTATCCTATCCTATCCTCTACCCTATCCTATCCTCTATCCTATCCTATCCTCTATCCTATCCTATCATCTATCCTATCCTATCCTATCCTCTATCCTATGCTATCCTATATCCTATCGTATCTTCTATCGTATCCTATCCTCTATCCTATCCTATCCTCTATCCTATCCTATCCTGTATCCTATTCTATCCTGAATCCTATCCTATCCTCTATCCTATCCTATCCTCTATCCTATTCTATCCTCTATCCTATCCTATCCTCTATCCTATCCTATCCTCTATCCTATCCTATCCTCTATCCTATCCTATCCTCTATCCTATATCCTATCCTATCCTCTATCCTATCCTAGCCTCTATCCTATCCTATCCTCTATCCTATCCTATCCTCTATCCTATCCAATCACCTATCCTATCCTCTATCCCATCCTATACTCAATCCTATCCTATAATGTATTATATCCTATCCTCTTTCCTATCCTCTAACATTTCGTATCCTCTACTCTATAATATCCTCTATCCTATCGTATCCTCTATCCTATCCTATCCTCTACCCTATCCTATCCTCTATCCTATCCTATCCTCTAACCTACCCTATCCTCTATCCTATCCTATCCTCTATCCTATCATATCCTCTATCCTATCCTATCCTCTATCCTATCCTATCCTCTATCCTATCCTATCCTCTAACCTATCCTATCCTCTATCCTATCCTATCCTCTATCCTATCCTATCCTCTATCCTATCCTATCCTCTATCCTATCCTATCCTCTATCCTATCCTATCCTCTATCCTATCCTATCCTCTATCCTATCCTATCCTCTATCCTATGCTATCCTATATCCTATCGTATCTTCTATCCTATCCTATCCTCTATCCTATCCTATCCTCTATCCTATCCTATCCTCTATCGTATCCTATCCTCTATCCTATCCTATCCCCTATGCTATCCTATCCTCTATCATATCCTATCCTCTATCATATCCTATCCTCTATCCTATCCTATCCTCTATCCTATCCTATCCTCTATCCTATCCTCTATCCTGTCCTCTATCCTATCCTATCCTGTATCCTATCCTATCCTCTATCGAATCCTATTATCTATCCTATCCTATCCTCTATCCTATCCTATCCTCTATCCTATCCTATCCTCTATCCTATCCTATCCTCTATCCTATCCTATCCTCTATCCTATCCTATCCTCTATCCTATCCTATCCTCTATCCTATCCTATCCTCTATCCTATCCTATCCTCTATCCTATCCTATCCTCTATCCTATCCTATCCTCTATCCTATCCTATCCTCTATCCTATCCTATCCTATCCTCTATCCTATCCTATCCTCTATCCTATCCTATCCTATCCTCTATCCTATCCTATCCTCTATCCTATCCTATCCTCTATCCTATCCTATCCTCTATCCTATCCTCTATCCTATCCTATCCTCTACCCTATCCTATCCTCTACCCTATCCTGTTATCTATCCTATCCTATCCTCTATCCTATCCTATCCTCTATCCTATCCTATCCTCTATCCTATCCTATCCTCTATCCTATCCTATCCTCTATCCTATCCTATCCTCTATCCTATCCTATCCTCTATCCTATCCTATCCTCTATCCTATATCCTATCCTATCCTCTATCCTATCCTATCCTCTATCCTATCCTATCCCCTATGCTATCCTATCCTCTATCCTATCCTATCCTCTATCCTATCCTATCCTCTATCCTATCCTCTATCCTATCCTCTATCCTATCCTCTATCCTATCCTATCCTCTACCCTATCCTATCCTCTAGCCTATCCTGTTATCTATCCTATCCTATCCTCTATCCTATCCTATCCTCTATCCTATCCTATCCTCTATCCTATCCTATCCTCTATCCTATCCTATCCTCTATCCTATCCTATACTCTACCATATCCTATCCTCTATCCTATCCTATCCTCTAACCTACCCTATCCTCTATCCTATCGTATCTTCTATCCTATCCTATCCTCTATCCTATCCTATCCTCTATCCTATCCTATCCTCTATCCTATCCTATCCTCTATCCTATCCTATCCTCTATCCTATCCTATCCTCTATCCTATCCTATCCTCTATCCTATCCTATCCTCTATCCTATCCTATCCTCTATCCTATCCTATCCTCTACCCTATCCTATCCTCTATCCTATCCTATCCTCTATCCTATCCTATCCTCTATCCTATCCTATCCTCTATAATATCGTATCCTCTATCATATCCTATCCTCTTTCTTATAATATCATCTATCCTATCCTATCCTCTATCCTATCATATCCTCTATCTTATCCTATCCTCTATCCTATCCTATCCTCTATCCTATCCTATCCTCTATCCTATCCTATCCTCTATCATATCCTATCCTCTATCCTATCCTATCCTCTATCCTATCCTATCCTCTACCCTATCCTATCGTATCCTCTATCGTTTCCTATGCTCTATCCTATCCTATCCTCTATCCTATCCTATCCTCTATCCTATCATATCCCCTATCCTATCCTATCCTGTATCCTATCCTATCCTATCCTCTATCCTATGCTATCCTATATCCTATCCTATCCTCTATCTTATATTATCCTCTATCCTATCCTATCCTATCCTCTATCCTATGCTATCCTATATCCTATCGTATCCTCTATCCTATCCTATCCTCTATCCTATCCTATCCTCTATCCTATCATATCCTCTATCTTGTCCTATCCTCTATCCTATCCTATCCTCTATCCTATCCTATCCTCTATCCTATCCTATCCTATCCTCTATCCTATGCTATCCTATATCCTATCGTATCCTCTATCCTATCCTATCCTCTATCCTATATTATCCTCTATTTTGTCCTATCCTCTATCCTATCCTATCCTCTATCCTATCCTATCCTCTATCCTATCCTATCCTCTATCCTATCCTATCCTCTATCCTATCCTATCCTCTATCCTATCCTATCCTATCCTCTATCCTATGCTATCCTATATCCTATCCTATCCTCTATCCTATCCTATCCTCTATCCTATCCTATCCTATCCTCTATCCTATGCTATCCTATATCCTATCCTATCCTCTATCCTATCCTATCCTCTATCCTATCCTATCCTCTATCCTATCCTATCCTCTATCCTATCCTATCCTCTATCCTACCCTATCGTCTATCCTATCCTATCCTCTATCCTATCCTATCTTCTTTCCTATCCTATCCTCTATCCTGTCCTATCCTATCCTCATATCCTATGCTATCCTATATCCTATCCTATCCTCTATCCTATCCTATCCTCTATCCTATCCTATCCTCTATCCTATCCTATCCTCTATCCTATGCTATCCTCTATAATATCGTATCCTCTATCATATCCTATCCTCTTTCTTATAATATCATCTATCCTATCCTATCCTCTATCCTATCATATCCTCTATCTTATCCTATCCTCTATCCTATCCTATCCTCTATCCTATCCTATCCTCTATCCTATCCTATCCTCTATCATATCCTATCCTCTATCCTATCCTATCCTCTATCCTATCCTATCCTCTACCCTATCCTATCGTATCCTCTATCGTTTCCTATGCTCTATCCTATCCTATCCTCTATCCTATCCCATCCTCTATCCTATAATATACTGTATCCTATCCAATCTTCTATCCTATAATATCATCTATCCTATCCAATCCTCTATCCTATTCTCTATCCTATCATCCGTCCTCTCCTATCCACTATCCTATCCTGTCCTTTAACCTATCCTATCCTCTATCCTATCATCCACCCTATCCTATCCACTATCCTATATTGTCCTATATGCCTATCCTACCGCCTATAATATCGTATCATCTATCCTATCCTATTCTCTATCCTATCCAATCCTCTAACCTATCATATCCTCTATTCTATCCAATCCCCTATCCTATCCTCTATCCTATCCTACCCTCTATCCTATCCTATTCTCTATCCTATCCTATCCTCTATACTATACTAACCTCTATCCTATCCTATCCTCTATCCTATCCTATCCTCTATCCTATCCTATCCTCTATCCTATCCTATCCTCTACCCTATCCTATCCTCTATCCTATCCTATCATCTATCCTATCCTATCCTCTATCCTATCCTATCCTCTATCCTATCCTATCCTCTATCCTATCCTATCCTATATCCTATGATATCCCCTTTCCTATCCTATCCTCTATTCTATCCTATCCTCTATCCTATCCTCTATCCTATCCTATCATATCCTCTATCCTATCCTCTATCCTATCCTATCCTATCCTCTATCCTATCCTATCCTCTATCCTATCCTATCCTCTATCCTATCCTATCCTCTATCCTATCCGATCCTCTATCCTATCCTATCCTCTGACCTGTCGTATCCACTAGCCCCTATCCTATCCTCTATCCTATAGTATCCTCTTTCCTATCCTATCCTCTATTCTATCCTATCCTCTATCCTATCCTCTATCCTATCCTATCCTATATCCTATGATATCCTCTTTCCTATCCTATCCTCTATTCTATCCTATCCTCTATCCTATCCTATCCTATCCTCTATCCTATCCTCTATCCTATCCTATCCTATCCTCTATCCTATCCTATCCTCTATCCTATCCTATCCTCTATCCTATCCTATCATCTATCCTATCCTATCCTCTATCCTATCCTATCCTCTATCCTATCCTATCCTCTATCCTATCCTATCCTCTATCCTATCCTATCCTCTATCCTATCCTATCATCTATCCTATCCTATCCTCTATCCTATCCTATCCTCTATCCTATCCTATCCTCTATCCTATCCTATCCTATATCCTATGATATCCTCTTTCCTATCCTATCCTCTATTCTATCCTATCCTCTATCCTATCCTCTATCCTATCCTATCCTATCCTCTATCCTATCCTCTATCCTATCCTATCCTATCCTCTATCCTATCCTATCCTCTATCCTATCCTATCCTCTATCCTATCCTATCCTCTATCCTATCCGATCCTCTATCCTATCCTATCCTCTGACCTGTCGTATCCACTAGCCCCTATCCTATCCTCTATCCTATAGTATCCTCTTTCCTATCCTATCCTCTATTCTATCCTATCCTCTATCCTATCCTCTATCCTATCCTATCCTATATCCTATGATATCCTCTTTCCTATCCTATCCTCTATTCTATCCTATCCTCTATCCTATCCTCTATCCTATCCTATCCTATCCTCTATCCTATCCTCTATCCTATCCTATCCTATCCTCTATCCTATCCTATCCTCTATCCTATCCTATCCTCTATCCTATCCTATCATCTATCCTATCCTATCCTCTATCCTATCCTATCCTCTATCCTATCCTATCCTCTATCCTATCCTATCCTATATCCTATGATATCCTCTTTCCTATCCTATCCTCTATTCTATCCTATCCTCTATCCTATCCTCTATCCTATCCTATCCTATCCTCTATCCTATCCTCTATCCTATCCTATCCTATCCTCTATCCTATCCTATCCTCTATCCTATCCTATCCTCTATCCTATCCTATCCTCTATCCTATCCGATCCTCTATCCTATCCTATCCTCTGGCCTGTCGTATCCACTAGCCCCTATCCTATCCTCTATCCTATAGTATCATCTATCCTATCTTATCCTCTATCCTATCCCATCCTCTATCCTATCCTCTATCATATCCTATCCTCTATCCTATCCTATTCTCTATCCTATCCTATCCTCTACCATATCCTATTCTCTATCCTATCCTATATGCTTTCCTATCGTCCATCGTATCCTATCCTCTATCCTATCCTATCCTCTATCCTATCCTTTCCTCTATCCTCTCCATTTACCTATCCTATCCTCTATCCTATCCTTTCCTCTATTCTATCCTATCCTCTATCCTATCCTATCCACTTTCCTATCCTATCCTCTATCCTATTCTATCCTCTATCCTATCCTATCCTCTATCCTATCCTATGCTCTATCCTATCCTATGCTCTATCCTATCCAATCCCCTATCCTATCCTGAATCCTATCCTATCCTCTATCCTATCCTATCCTCTATCCGATCCTATCCTCTATCCTATCCTATCCTCTATCCTATACTATCCTCTATGCTATCCTATCCTCTATCCTATCCTATCCTCTATCCTATCCTATCCTCTATCCTATCCTATCCTCTATCCTATCCTATCCTCTATCCTATCCTATCCTCTATCCTATCCTATCCTCTATCCTATTATATCCTCTATCCTATCCTATGCTGTATCCTATCCAATCCCCTATCCTATCCTCAATCCTATCCTATCCTCTATCCTATCACATCCTCTATCCTATCCTATCCTCAATCCTATCCTATCCTCAATCCTATCCTATCCTCTTTCCTATCCCATCCCCTATCCTATCCTCCATCCTATCCTTTCCTCTATCCTATCGTATCCTCTATCCTATAATATCCTCAATCCTATCCATTCCTCTATCCTATCCTCTGTCATATCCTCTATCCTATCCAATCCTCTATCCTATCCTATCCTCTATCCTATAGTATCATCTATCCTATCTAATCCTCTATCCTATCCCATCCTCTATCCTATCCTCTATCATATCCTATCCTCTATCCTATCCTATTCTCTATCCTATCCTATCCTCTACCATATCCTATTCTCTATCCTATCCTATATGCTTTCCTATCCTCCATCGTATCCTATCCTCTATCCTATCCTGTCCTCTATCCTATCCTTTCCTCTATCCTCTCCATTTACCTATCCTATCCTCTATCCTATCCTTTCCTCTATCCTATTCTATGCTCTATCCTATCCAATCCCCTATCCTATCCTCAATCCTATCGTATCCTCTATTCTATCCTATCCTCTATCCTATCCTATCATCTATCCTATCCTATCCTCTATCCTATCCCATCCCCTATCCTATCCTCTATCCTATCCTATCCTCTATCCTATCCTTTCCTCTATCCTCTCCATTTACCTATCCTATCCTCTATCCTATCCTTTCCTCTATTCTATCCTATCCTCTATCCTATCCTATCCACTTTCCTATCCTATCCTCTATCCTATTCTATCCTCTATCCTATCCTATCCTCTATCCTATCCTATGCTCTATCCTATCCTATGCTCTATCCTATCCAATCCCCTATCCTATCCTGAATCCTATCCTATCCTCTATCCTAACCTATCGTCTATCCGATCCTATCCTCTATCCTATCCTATCCTCTATCCTATACTATCCTCTATGCTATCCTATCCTCTATCCTATCCTATCCTCTATCCTATCCTATCCTCTATCCTATCCTATCCTCTATCCTATCCTATCCTCTATCCTATCCTCAATCCTATCCTATCCTCTATCCTATCACATCCTCTATCCTATCCTATCCTCAATCCTATCCTATCCTCTTTCCTATCCCATCCCCTATCCTATCCTCCATCCTATCCTTTCCGCTATCCTATCGTATCCTCTATCCTATAATATCCTCAATCCTATCCATTCCTCTATCCTATCCTCTGTCATATCCTCTATCCTATCCAATCCTCTATCCTATCCTATCCTCTATCCTATCGTATCCTCTATCCTGTCCCATCCTCTATCCTATCCTATCCTATCCTCTATCCTATCCTCTCCTCTATCCTATTATATCCACTTTCCTATCCTATCCTCTATCCTATTCTATCCTCTATCCTATCCTATCCTCCATCCTATCCTATCCTCTATCCTATCCAATCCCCTATCCTATCCTCAATCCTATCCTATCCTCTATCCTGTCCCGTCCTCTATCCTATCCCATCCTCTATCCTATCAAATCCTCTATCCTATAATATCCTCTAGCCTATCCTATCCTCTATCCTATCCTATCCTCTATCCTATCCTATCCTCTATCCTATCCTATCTTCAATCCTATCCTATCCTCTATCCTATCCCATCCCCTATACTATCGTCTAACCTATCCTATTCTCTATCCTATCCTTTCCTCTATCCTATCCTATCCTCTATCCTATCCTATCCTCTATCCTCTCCTATCCTCTAACCTATCGAATCCCATATCCTATCCTCTATCCTACCCTATCCTCTACCCTATCCTATTCTCTATCCTATCCTATATCCTATCCTATCCTCCATCCTATCCTATCCTCTATCCTATCCAATCCCCTATCCTATCCTCTATCGGATCCTATCCTCTATCGTATGCAATACTCTATCCCATCCAATCCTCTATCCTATCCTCTATTCTATCCTATACTCTATCCTATCCTATCCTCTATCCTATCCTATGTTCTATCCTATCCTATGCTCTATCCTATCCAATCCCCTATCCTATCCTCAATCCTATCCTCTATCCTATCCCATCCTCTATCCTATCCTATCCTCTATCCTATCCTATCTTCAATCCTATCCTATCCTCTATCCTATCCCATCCCCTATACTATCGTCTAACCTATCCTATTCTCTATCCTATCCTTTCCTCTATCCTATCCTATCCTCCATCCTATCATATCCTCTGTCCTATCCAATCCCCTATCCTATCCTCTATCCTATCCTATCCTCTATCGTATGCAATCCTCTATCAAATCCAATCCTCTATCCTATCCTATATTCTATCCTATACTCTATCCTATCCTATCCTCTATCCTATCCTATCGTCTATCGTATAATATCATCTATCCTATACAATTCTCAACCCTATCCTATCCTTAATCCTATCCTATCCTCCATCCTATCCAATCCTCTATCCTATCGAATCCCCTATCCTATCATGTATCCTATCCTCTATTATATCCTCTATCCTATCCTATATCCTATCCTATCCTGTATCCTATCCTATCCTCTATCCTATCCTATCCTCTATCCTATCCTATCCTCTATCCTATCCTATCCTCTATCCTATCCTATCCTCTATCCTATCCTATCCTCTATCCTATCCTATCCTCTATCCTATCCTATCCTCTATCCTATCCTATCCTCTATCCTATCCTATCCTCTATCCTATCCTATCCTCTATCCTATCCTGTCCACTAGCCCCTATTCTATCCTCTATCCTATAGTATCGTCTATCCTATCCAATCCTCTATCCTATCCAATCCCCTATCCTATCCTCTATCCTATCCTATTCTCTATCCTATCCTCTATCCTATCCTATCCTCCATCCTATTCAATCCTCTATCCTATCCAATCCCCTATCCTATCCTCTATCCTATCAAATCCTCTATCCTATAATATCCTCTAGCCTATCCTACCGTTTGTCCTATCCTATCCTCTATCCTATCCTATCCTCTATCCTATCCTATGCTCTATCCTATCCAATCCCCTATCCTATCCTCAATCCTATCCTCTATCCTGTCCCATCCTCTATCATATCCTATCCACTTTCCTATCCTATCCTCAATCCTATTCTATCCTCTATCCTATCCTATCCTCTATCCTATCGTATGCTCTATCCTATCCTATGGTCTATCCTATCCTATCCTCTATCCTATATTCTATCCTGTCCTCTATCCTATCCTATATTCTATCCTATCCTCTATTCTATCCTATCCTCAATCCTATCCTATCCTCTATCCTATCCCATCCCCTATCCTATCCTCTATCCTATCCTATCCTCTGTCCTATCCTTTCCTCTATCCTATCCTATCCTATATCCTATCCTATCCTATCCTATCCTCTATCCTATCGTATCATCTATCCTATCCTATCCTATCCTCTATCCTATCCTATCCTCTATCCAATCCTATCCTCTATAATACCCTATCCTCTATCCTATCCTATCCTCTATCCTATCCTATCCTCTATCCTATCCTATCCTCTATCCTATCCTATCCTCTATCCTATCCTATAGTGAATCCTATCCTACCCTCTATCCTATCCTATGCTGTATCCTATCCAATCCCCTATCCTATCCTCAATCCTATCCTAAACTCTATCCTATCCTATCCTCTATCCTTATCCAATCCCCTATCCTATCCTCTATCGGATCCTATCCTCTATAATATCGTATCCTCTATCATATTCTATCCTCTATCCTGTAATATCATTTATCCTATCATATTCTGTATCCTATCCTCTCCTTTATCCTATCTTATCCTCTATCGTCTGCTCTATCCTATCCTATCCACTATCCTATCCTATCCTCAATCCTATCCTATCCTCTATCCTATCCTCTCTTTCTACTATCCAATCCTCTATCGTAACCTCTATCCTATCCTATCCTCTATCGTATGCAATACTCTATCCCATCCAATCCTCTATCCTATCCTCTATTCTATCCTATACTCTATCCTATCCTATCCTCTTCCCTATCCTATGTTCTATCCTATCCTAACCTCTATCCTATCCTATGCTCTATCGTCTCCTATCCTCTGTCCTATCCAATCCCCTATCCTATACTTTATCCTATCCTCTATCCTATCCTCTATCCTATCCTATCGTCTATCCTATCCAATCCCCTATCCTATCCTCTATCCTATCCTATTCTCTATCCTATCCTCTATCCTATCCTATCCTCCATCCTATCCAATCCCCTATCCTATCGAATCCCCTATCCTATCATCTATCCTATCCTCTATCCTATCCTATCGTCTATCCTATCCAATCCCCTATCCTATCCTCTATCCTTTCCTATCCTCTATAATATCGTATCCTCTATCCTATCCTATGCTCTATCCTCTCCTATCCTCTATCCTATCGAATCCCCTATCCTATCCTCTATCCTACCCTATCCTCTACCCTATCATATTCTCTATCCTATCCTCTATGCTATCCTATCCTCTATCCTATCCTATCCTCTATCCTATCCTATCCTCTATCCTATTATATCCTCTATCCTATCCTATCCTCTATCCTATCCTATCCACTATCCTATCCTATCCTCTATCCTATCCTGTCCACTAGCCCCTATACTATCCTCTATCCTATAGTATCGTCTATCCTATCCAATCCTCTATCCTATCCAATCCCCTATCCTATCCTCTATCCTATCCTTTGCTCTATCCTATCCTCTATCCTATCCTATCCTCTATCCTCTTCTATCCTCTAACCTATCGAATCTCATATCCTATCCTCTATCCTACCCTATCCTTTACCCTATCCTATTCTCTATCCTATCCTATATCCTATCCTTTCCTCCATCCTATCCTATCCACTATCCTATCCAATCCCCTATCCTATCCTCTATCGGATCCTATCCTCTATAAAATCGTATCCTCTATCATATTCTATCCTCTATCCTGTAATATCATTTATCCTATCATATTCTGTATCCTATCCTATACTTTATCCTATCCTCTATCCTACCCTCTATCCTATCCTATCGTCTATCCTACCCAATCCCCTATCCTATCCTCTATCCTATCCTATTCTCTATCCTATCCTCTATCCTATCCTATCCTCTATCCTATCCAATCCTCTATCCTATCGAATCCCCTATCCTATCCTCTATCCTATCCTATTCTCTATCGTATCCTCTATCCTATCCTATACTCTATCCTATCTTATCCTCTATCCTATCCTGTCCTCTATCGTCTCCTATCCTCTACCCTATCCAATCCCCTATCCTATCCTCTATCCTCTCCTATCCTCTATCCTATCGAATCCCCTATCCTATCCTCTATCCTACCCTATCCTCTTCCCTATCATATTCTCTATCCTATCCTCTATGCTATCCTATCCTCTATCCTATCCTATAATGTTCTCTATCGTCACCTATCCTCTATCCTATCGAATCCCCTATCCTATCCTCTATCCTATCCTATCCTCTATCCTATCCTATCCTCTATCCTATCCTATCCTCTATCCTATCCTATCCTCTATCCTATCCTATCCTCTATCCTCTCCTATCGTCTATCCTATCGAATCCACTATCCTATCCTCTATCCTATCCTATCCTCTACCATATCCTATTCTCTATCCTATCCTATATGCTTTCCTATCCTCCATCGTATCCTATCCTCTATAATATCGTATACTCTAACCTATCCCATCCTCTATCCTCTCCTATCCACTATCATATCGAATCCCCTATACTATCCTCTATCCTCTCCTATCCTCTATCCTATCCTATCCTCTATCCTATCCTATCCTCTATCCTATCGAATCCCCTATCCTATCCTCTATCCTATCCTATCCTCTATCCTATCCTGTCCTCTATCGTCTCCTATCCTCTATCCTATCGAATCCCCTATCCTATCCTCTATCCTATCCTATCCTCTATCCTATCCTATCCTCTATCCTATCCTATCCTCTATCCTATCCTATCCTCTATCCTATCCTATCCTCTATCCTATCGAATCCCCTATCCTATCCTCTATCCTATCCTATCGTCTATCCTATCCTGTCCTCTATCGTCTCCTATCCTCTATCCTATCGAATCCCCTATCCTATCCTCTATCCTATCCTATCCTCTATCCTATCCTATCCTCTATCCCTCCTATCGTCTATCCTATCGAATCCACTATCCTATCCTCTATCCTATCCTCTACCATATCCTATTCTCTATCCTATCCTATATGCTTTCCTATCCTCCATCGTATCCTATCCTCTATAATATCGTATACTCTAACCTATCCCATCCTCTATCCTCTCCTATCCACTATCATATCGAATCCCCTATCCTATCCTCTATCCTATCCTATCCTCTACCCTATCCTATTCTCTATCCTATCCTATATCCTATCCTATCCTCCATCCTATCCTATCCTCTGTCCTATCCAATCCCCTATCCTATCCTCTATCCTATCCTATCCTCTATCGTATGCAATCCTCTATCAAATCCAATCCTCTATCCTATCCTCTATTCTATCCTATACTCTATCCTATCCAATCCTCTATCCTACACTCTATCCTATCCTCTATCCTATCCTACCCTATATCCCATCCTATCGTCTATCCTATCCTATCCTCTATCCTATCCTATCCTCTATCCTATAATATCATCTATCCTATCCAATTCTCAAACCTATCCTATCCTCAATCCTATCCTATCCTCTATCCCATCCAATCCTCAATCCAATCCCGTATCCTATCCTCTATCCTATCCTATCCTCTATAATATCGTATCCTCTATCCGATCCTATCCTCTATCCTCTCCTATCCTCTATCCTATCGAATCCCCTATCCTATCCTCTATCATATCCTATCCTCTATCCTATCCTATCCTCTGGCCTGTCGTATCCACTAGCCCCTATCCTATCCTCTATCCTATAATATCGTCTATCCTATCCAATCCTCTATCCTATCCGATCCTCTATCCTATCCTCTATACTATCCTATCCTCTATCCTATCCTATTCTCTATCCTATCCTATCCTCTATCCTATCCTATCCTGTATCCTATCCTATCCTCTATCCTATCCTGTCCTCTATCGTCTCCTGTCCTCTATCCTATCCAATCCCCTATCCTATCCTCTATCCTATCCTATCCTCTATAATATCGTATCCACTATCCTATCCTATCCTCTATCCTCTCCTATCCTCTATCCAATCGAATCCCCTATCCTATCCTCTATCCTATCCTATCCTCTATCCTATCCTATTCTCTATCCTATCCTATCCTCTATCCTATCCTCTATCCTATCCTATCCTCTATCGTACCGTATCATCTATCCTATCCTATCCTCTATCGTATCCTATCCTCTATCCTATCCTATCCTCTATCCTATCCTGTGCTCTATCGTCTCCTATCCTCTATCCTATGCAATCCCCTATCCTATCCTCTATAATATCGTATCCTCTATCCTATCCTATCCTCTATCCTATCCTATCCTCTATCCTATCCTATCCTCTATCCTATCCTATCCTCTATCCTATCCTATCCTCTATCCTATCCTATCCTCTATCCTATCCTATCCTCTATCCTATCCTGTCCACTAGCCGCTATTCTATCCTCTATCCTATAGTATCGTCTATCCTATCCAATCCTCTATCCTATCCAATCCCCTATCCTATCCTCTATCCTATCCTATCCTCTATCCAATCCTATCCTCTATTTTTATCCTATCCTCAATCCTATCCTATCCTCAATCCTATCCTATCCTCTATCCTATCCTCTATCCTATCCAATCCTCTATCCTATCCAATCCTCTATCCTATCCTCTATCCCATCCTATCCTCTGTCCTATCCAATCCTCTATCCTATCCTATCCTCTATCCTATCTTCTATCCTATCCTATCCTCTATCCTATCCTATTATCTATCCTATCCTATCGTCTATCCTATACTATCCTCTATCCTATCCTATCCTCTATCGTATCCTGTCCTCTATCCTATCCTATCCTCTATCCTATCCTATCCTCTATGCTATAATATTCTCTATCCCATCCATTACTTTAGTCTATCCTCTATACTATCATCCATCCTATCCTATCCACTATCCTATCCTATCCTCTAACCAATCCTATCCTTTATCCTATCCTATCCTCTATCCTATCCTATTCTGTATCCTATCCTATCCTCTATCCTATCCTATCCTCTATCCTATCCAATCCCCTATCCTATCCTCTATCCCATCCTATACTCAATCCTATCCTATACTGTATTATATCCTATCCTCCATCCTATCCTCTAACATATCGTATCCTCTATCCTATCCTATCCTCTAATCTATAATATCCTCTATCCTATCCTCTAAACTATCCTATCCTATCATCTATCCTATTCTATCCTCTACCCTATCCTATCCTCGATCCTATCCTATCCTCTACCCTATCCTATTCTCTATCCTATCCTATATCCTATCCTTTCCTCCATCCTATGCTATCCTCTATCCTATCCAATCCCCTATCCTATCCTCTATCGGATCCTATCCTCTATCATATTCTATCCTCTATCCTGTAATATCATTTATCCTATCATATTCTGTATCCTATCCTCTCCTTTATCCTATCTTATCCTCTATCGTCTGCTCTATCCTATCCTATCCACTATCCTATCCTATCCTCAATCCTATCCTATCCTCTATCCTATCCTCTCTTTCTACTATCCAATCCTCTATCGTAACCTCTATCCTCTCCTATCCTCTATCGTATGCAATACTCTATCCCATCCAATCCTCTATCCTATCCTCTATTCTATCCTATACTCTATCCTATCCTATCCTCTATCCTATCCTATGTTCTATCCTATCTTAACCTCTGTCCTATCCTATGCTCTATCGTCTCCTATCCTCTGTCCTATCCAATCCCCTATCCTATACTTTATCCTATCCTCTATCCTATCCTCTATCCTATCCTATCGTCTATCCTATCCAATCCCCTATCCTATCCTCTATCCTATCCTATTCTCTATCCTATCCTCTATCCTATCCTATCCTCCATCCTATCCAATCCTCTATCCTATCGAATCCCCTATCCTATCATCTATCCTATCCTCTATCCTATCCTATCGTCTATCCTATCCAATCCCCTATCCTATCCTCTATCCTATCCTATTCTCTATCGTATCCTCTATCCTATCCTAAACTCTATCCTATCTTATCCTCTATCCTATCCTGTCCTCTATCGTCTCCTATCCTCTACCCTATCCAATCCCCTATCCTATCCTCTATCCTTTCTTATCCTCTATAATATCGTATCCTCTATCCTATCCTATCCTCTATCCTCTCCTATCCTCTATCCTATCGAATCCCCTATCCTATCCTCTATCCTACCCTATCCTCTTCCCTATCATATTCTCTATCCTATCCTCTATGCTATCCTATCCTCTATCCTATCCTATCCTCTATCCTATCCTGTCCTCTATCGTCTCCTATCCTCTATCCTATCCAATCCCCTATCCTATCCTCTATCCTATCCTATCCTCTATCCTCTCCTATCATCTATCCTATCGAATCCCCTATCCTATCATCTATCCTATCCTCTATTATATCCTCTATCCTATCCTATATCCTATCCTATCCTCTATCCTATCCTATCCTCTATCCTATCCTATCCTCTATCCTATCCTATCCTCTATCCTATCCTATCCTCTATCCTATCCTATCCTCTATCCTATCCTATCCTCTATCCTATCCTATCCTCTATCCTATCCTATCCTCTATCCTATCCTATCCTCTATCCTATCCTATGCTCTATCCTACCCTATCCTCTATCCTATCCAATTCCCTATCCTATACTTTATCCTATCCTCTATCCTATCCTCTATCCTATCCTATCCTCTATCCTATCCTATCCTCTATCCTATTATATCCTCTATCCTATCCTATGCTGTATCCTATCCAATCCCCTATCCTATCCTCAATCCTATCCTCTATCCTATCCCATCCTCTATCATATCCTATCCACTTTCCTATCCTATCCTCTATCCTATTCTATCCTCTATCCTATACTATCCTCTATCCTATCGTATGCTCTATCCTATCCTATGGTCTATCCTATCCTATCCTCTATCCTATATTCTATCCTATCCTCTATCCTATCCTATATTCTATCCTATCCTCTATCCTATCCTATCCTCAATCCTATCCTATCCTCTATCCTATCCCATCCCCTATCCTATCCTCTATCCTATCCTATCCTCTATCCTATCCTATCCTCTATCCTATTATATCCTCTATCCTATCCTATGCTGTATCCTATCCAATCCCCTATCCTATCCTCAATCCTATCCTCTATCCTATCCCATCCTCTATCATATCCTATCCACTTTCCTATCCTATCCTCTATCCTATTCTATCCTCTATCCTATACTATCCTCTATCCTATCGTATGCTCTATCCTATCCTATGGTCTATCCTATCCTATCCTCTATCCTATATTCTATCCTATCCTCTATCCTATCCTATATTCTATCCTATCCTCTATCCTATTATATCCTCTATCCTATCCTATGCTGTATCCTATCCAATCCCCTATCCTATCCTCAATCCTATCCTCTATCCTATCCCATCCTCTATCATATCCTATCCACTTTCCTATCCTATCCTCTATCCTATTCTATCCTCTATCCTATACTATCCTCTATCCTATCGTATGCTCTATCCTATCCTATGGTCTATCCTATCCTATCCTCTATCCTATATTCTATCCTATCCTCTATCCTATCCTATATTCTATCCTATCCTCTATCCTATCCTATCCTCAATCCTATCCTATCCTCTATCCTATCCCATCCCCTATCCTATCCTCTATCCTATCCTATCCTCTGTCCTATCCTTTCCTCTATCCTATCCTATCCTCTATCCTATCCTATCCTATCCTCTATCCTATCCTATCCTCTATCCTATCCTATCCTCTATCCTATCCTATCCTATCCTCTATCCTATCCTATCCTCTATCCAATCCTATCCTCTATAATACCCTATCCTCTATCCTATCCTATCCTCTATCCTATCCTATCCTCTAACCTATCCTATCCTCTATCCTATCCTATAGTCTATCCTATCCTACCCTCTATCCTATCCTATGCTGTATCCTATCAAATCCCCTATCCTATCCTCAATCCTATCCTATCCTCTATCCTATCCCATCACCTATCCTATCCTCTATCCTATCCTATCGCCTATCCTATAATATCCTCTATCCTATCCTATCCTCTATCCTATCCAATCCCCTATCCTATCCTCAATCTTATCCTATCCTCTCTCCTATAATATCCTCTATCCTATCCAATCCTCTATCCTATCCTATCCTCTATCCTATCCTATCCTCTATCCTATAATATCCTCTATCCTATCCTATCCTCTATCCTATCCTATCCTGTATCCTATCCAATCCCCTATCGTATCATCTATCCTACCCCATGCTCTATCCTATCCTATCCTCAATCCTATCCCATACTCTATCCTATCCTAACCTCAGACCAATCCTATCCTCCATCCTATCCTATCCTCTATCCTATCCTATCCTATCCTATCCTCTATCATATCCTATCCTCTATCCTATACCATCCCCTATACTATCCTCTATCCTATCCTCTATCCTATCCTATCCTCAATCCTATCCTATCCTCTATCCTATCCCATCACCTATCCTATCCTCTATCCTATCCTATCGCCTATCCTATTATATCCTCTATCCTATCCTATCCTCTATCCTATCCAATCCCCTATCCTATCCTCAATCTTATCCTATCCTCTCTCCTATAATATCCTCTATCCTATCCAATCCTCTATCCTATCCTATCCTCTATCCTATCCCGTCCTCTATCCTATCGTATCCTCTATCTTATCCCATGCTCTATCCTATCCTATCCTCTATCCTATCCAATCCCCTATCCTATCCTCAATCCTAGCCTATCCTCTATTCTATCCTATCCTCTATCCTATCCTATCCTATCCTCTATCCTATCCCATCCCCTACCCTATCCTCTATCCTATCCTACCCTCTATCCTATCCTATGCTGTATCCTATCCAATCCCCTATCCTATCCTCAATCCTATCCTATCCTCTATCCTATCCTATCGTCTAACCTATCCTATCCTCAATCCTATCCTATCCTCTATCCTATAAAATCCTCTATCCTATCCTCTATCCTATTCTCTATCCTATCCTATCCTCTATCCTATCCTATCCGCTATCCTATCCTCTATCCGATCCTATACTCTATCCTATCCTATCCTCTATAATATCGTATCCTCTAATCTATAATATCATCTACCCTATCCTATCTTCTATCGTATCCTATCCTCTATCCTATCCTCTATCCTATCCTATCCTCTATCCTATAATATCCTGTAATCTATCCAATCCTCTATATTATCCAATCCCCTATTCTATAATATCCTCTATCCTACCCAATCCTCTATCCTACCCAATCCTGTATCCTGTCCTCTATCCTATCCTCTATCCTATCGTATCTTCTATCCTATCCCATCCTTCAACGTATCCTATCCTGTATCCTATCCTATCCTATATCCTATAATATCATCTATCCTATCATATACTCTATCCTATCTTATCCTGTATCCTATCCAATCCCCTATCATATCCTCTATCCTATCCCATCCTGTATCCTATCCTATCCTAAACTCTATGCTATCCAATCCTGTATCCTATCCTATATCCTATCCTCTATCCTATCCTATCCTCTATCCTATCCTATCCTCTATCCTATCCTATCCTCCATCCTATCCTATCCTCTATCCTATCCTATCCTCTATCCTATCCTATCCTCCATCCTATCCTATCCTCTATCCTATCCTATCCTCTATCCTATCCTATCCTCTATCCTATCCTATCCTCTATCCTATCCTATCTTCAATCCTATCCTATCCTCTATCCTATCACATCCTCTATCCTATCCTATCCTCAATCCTATCCTATCCTCTTTCCTATCCCATCCCCTATTATATCCTCTATCCTATCCTTTCCTCTATCCTATCGTATCCTCTATCCTATAATATCCTCAATCCTATCCAATCCTCTATCCTATCCTCTGTCATATCCTCTATCCTATCCAATCCTCTATCCTATCCTCTGTCATATCCTCTATCCTATCCAATCCTCTATCCTATCCTATCCTCTATCCTATCGTATCCTCTATCCTGCCCCATCCTCTATCCTATCCCATCCTCTATCCTATCAAATCCTCTATCCTATAATATCCTCTATCCTATCCTATGCTCTATCCTATCCAATCCCCTATCCTATCTCAATCTTATCCTATCCTCTATCCTATAATATCCTCTATCCTATCCAATCCTCTATCCTATCCTATCCTCTATCCTATCCTATCCTCTTTCCTTTCCTATCCTCTATCCTATTCTATCCACTATCCTATCCTATCCTCTATCCTATCCTATGCTCTATCCTATCCAATCCCCTATCCTATCCTCAATCCTATCCTCTATCCTATCCTATCCTCTATCATATCCTATCCACTTTCCTATCCTATCCTCTATCCTATCCTATGCTCTATCCTATCCTATGGTCTATCCTATCGTATCCTCTATTATATATTCTATCCTATCCTCTATCCTATCCTATATTCTATCCTATTCTCTATCCTATCCTATCCTCAATCCTATGCTATCCTCTATCCTATCCCATCCCCTATCCTATCCTCTATCCTATCCTATCCTATCCTCTATCCTATCCCATCCCCTATCCTATCCTCTATCCTATCCTATCCTCTATCCTATCCTTTCCTCTATCCTCTCCATTTACCTATCCTATCCTCTATCCTATCCTTTCCTCTATTCTATCCTATCCTCTATCCTATCCTATCCACTTTCCTATTCTATCCTCTATCCTATCCTATCCTCTATCCAATCCTATCCTCTATAATATCCTATCCTCTATCCTATCCTATCCTCTATCCTATCCTATCCTCTATCCTATCCTATCCTCTATCCTATCCTATCCTCTATCCTATCCTATCCTCTATCCTATCCTATCCTCTATCCTATCCTATCCTCTATCCTATCCTATCCTCTATCCTATCCTATAGTCTATCCTATCCTGCAATCTATCCTATCCTATGCTGTATCCTATCCAATCCCCTATCCTATCCTCAATCCTATCCTATCCTCTATCCTATCCTATCCTCTATCCTATCCTATCCTCTATCCTATCCTATCCTCTATCCTATCCTATCCTCTATCCTATCCTCTCCTCTATAATATCGTATCCTCTATCCTACCGTATCCTCTATCCTATCCTATCCTCTATCCTAGCCTATCCTCTATCGTCTCCAATCTTCTATCCTATCCAATCCTCTATCCTCTCCTATCCTCTATCCTATCCTATCCTGTATCCTATCCTATCCTCTATCCTATCCTCTATCCTATCCTATCCTCAATCCTATCCTATCCTCTATCCTATCCCATCACCTATCCTATCCTCTATCCTATCCTATCGCCTATCCTATAATATCCTCTATCCTATCCTATCCTCTTTCCTATCCAATCCCCTATCCTATCCTCACTCTTATCCTATCCTCTCTCCTATAATATCCTCTATCCTATCCAATCCTCTATCCTATCCTATCCTCTAACCTATCCTATCCTCTATCCTATCGTATCCTCTATCTTATCCCATGCTCTATCCTATCCTATCGTCTATCCTATAATATCCTCTATCCTATCCTCTATAATATCGCATCCTCTATCCGATCCAATCCCCTATCATATCTTCTATCCTATCCTATCCTCTATCCTATCCTATCCTCTATCCTATCCTATCATCTATCCTATCCTCTCCTCAATAATATCGTATCCTCTATCCTACAGTATCCTCTATCCTATCCTATCCTCTATCCTATCCTATCCTCTATCGTCTCCAATCCTCTATCCTATCCAATCCCCTATCCTATCCTCTATCCTCTCCTATCCTCTATCCTATCCTATCCTATCCTGTATCCTATCCAATCCTATATCCTATACTCTATCGTATTCTATCCTCTATCCTCTCCTATCCTCTATCCTATCCTATCCTCTATAATATCGTATCCTCTATCCTATCCTATCCTATATCCTATCCTATCCTCTATGCTATCCTATCCTCTATCATATCCTATCCTCTATCTTATCCTATCCTCTATCCTATCCAATCCTCTATCCTATCCTCTATCATATCCTATCCTCTATCCTATCCTATCCTCTATCCTATCTTATCCTCTATCTTATCCTATCCTCTATCCTATCCTATCATCTATCCTATCCTATCTTCTATCCTATCCTATCCTCTATCATATCCTATCCTCTATCCTATCCTATCCTCTATCCTATCCTATTATCTATCCTATCCTATCCTCTATCCTATCCTATCCTCTATCCTATCCTATCCTCTATCCTATCCTATCCTCTATCAAATCCTATCCTCTATCCTATCCTATCCTCTATCCTATCCTATCCTCTATCCTATCCTATCCTCTATCCTATCCTATCCTCTATCCTATCCTATCCTCTATCCTATCCTATCCTCTATCCTATCCTATCGTATCCTCTATCGTATCCTATCCTCTATCCTATCCTATCGTATCCTCTATCGTATCCTATCCTCTATCCTATCCTATCCTCTATCCTATCCTATCCTCTATACTATCCTATCCTCTATCCTCTCCTATCCTGTATCCGATCCAATCCCCTATCCTCTATCCTATCCTATTCTCTATCCTATCCTCATTCCTATCGTATCCTCTATCCTATCCTATCCTCTATCCTATCCTATCCTCTGTCCTGTCCTATCCTCTATCCTATCCTATTCTCTATCCTATCCTATCGTATCCTCTATCCTATCCTATCCTCTATCCTATCCTATCCTCTATCCTATCCTACCCTCTATCCTATCCTATCGTATCCTCTATCGTATCCTATCCTCTATCCTATCCTATCCTCTATCCTATCCTATCCTCTATACTATCCTATCCTCTATCCTATCCTATCCTCTATCCTATCCTATCCTCTATACTATCCTATCCTCTATCGTCTCCTATCCTGTATCCGATCCAATCCCCTATCCTCTATCCTATCCTATTCTCTATCCTATCCTCATTCCTATCGTATCCTCTATCCTATCCTATCCTCTATCCTATCCTATCCTCTATCCTATCCTATCCTATCCTCTATCCTATCCTATGCTCTATCCTATCCTATGCTCTATCCTATCCAATCCCCTATCCTATCCTGAATCCTATCCTATCCTGAATCCTATCCTATCCCCTATCCTATCCTATCCTCTATCCTATACTATCCTCTATCCTATCCTATCCTCTATCCTATCCTATCCTCTATCCTATCCTATCCTCTATCCTATCCTATCCTCTATCCTATCCTATCCTCTATCCTATCCTATCCTCTATCCTATCCTATCCTCTATCCTATCCTATCCTCTATCCTATCCTATCCTCTATCCTATCCTATCCTCTATCCTATCCTATCCTCTATCCTATCCTATCCTCTATCCTATCCTATCCTCTATCCTATTATATCCTCTATCCTATCCTATGCTGTATCCTATCCAATCCCCTATCCTATCGTCAATCCTATCCTATCCTCTATCCTATCCTATCCTCTATCCTATCCTATCCTCTATCCTATCCTATCCTCTATCCTATCCTATCCTCTATCCTATCCTATCTTCTATCCTATCCTATCCTCTATCCTATCACATCCTCTATCCTATCCTATCCTCAATCCTATCCTATCCTCTTTCCTATCCCATCCCCTATCCTATCCTCTATCCTATCCTTTCCTCTATCCTATCGTATCCTCTATCCTATAATATCCTCAATCCTATCCTATCCTCTATCCTATCGTATCCTCTATCCTGTCCCATCCTCTATCCTATCCTATCCTATCCTCTATCCTATCCTATCCTCTATCCTATTATATCCACTTTCCTATCCTATCCTCGATCCTATTCTATCCTCTATCCTATCCTATCCTCTATCCTATCCAATCCCCTACCCTATCCTCAATCTTATCCTATCCTCTCTCCTATAATATGCTCTATCCTATCCAATCCTCTATCCTATCCTATCCTCTATCCTATCCTATCCTCTATCCTCTCCTATCCTCTATCCTGTCGAATCCCCTATCCTATCCTCTATCCTATCCTATCCTCTATCCTAACCTATCCTGTATCCTATCCTACTCTCTATCCTATTATATCCTATCCTGTACCGCCTCCTATCCTGTATCCGATCCAATCCCCTATCGTCTACCGTATCATATTCTCTATCCTATCCTCTATCCTATCCAATCCTCTGTCCTATCCTATCCTCTATAATATCGTATCCTCTATCATATCCTTTCTTCTTTCCTATAATATCATCTATCCAATCCTATCCTCTATCCTATCCTATCCTCTATCCTATCCTATCCTCTATCCTATCCTATCCTCTATCCTATCCTATCCTCTATCTTATCCTATCCTCTATCCTATCCAATCCTCTATCCTATCCTCTATCCTATCCTATCCTCTATCCTATCCTATCCTCTATCCTATCCTATCCTCTATTCTATCCTATCGTATCCTCTATCGTATCCTATCCTATATCCTATCCTATCGTATCCTCTATCGTATCCTGTCCTCTATCCAATCCTATCCTCTATCCTATCCAATCCCCTATCCTATCCTCTATCCTATCCTATCCTCTATCTTATTCTATCCTCCATCCTATCCTATCATCTATCCTATCCTATCCTCTATCCTATCCTATCCTCTATCCCATCCTATCCTCTATCCTATCCTATCCTCTATCCTATCCTATCCTCTATCCTATCCTATCCTCTATCCTATCCTATCCTCTATCCTATCCTATCCTCTATCCTATCCTATCCTCTATCCTCTATCCTCTATCCTATCCTATCCTCTATCCTATCCTATCGTATCCTCTATCGTATCCTATCCTCTATCCCATCCTATCCTCTATCCTATCCAATCCCCTATCCTATCCTCTATCCTATCCTATCCTCTATCTTATCCTATCCTCTATCCTATCCTATCCTCTATCCTATCCTATCCTCTACCCTATCCTATCCTCTATCCTATTCTATCCTCTATCCTATCCTATCCTCTATCTTATCCTATCCTCTATCCTATCCTATAATCTATCCTATCCTATCATCTATCCTATCCTATCCTCTATCCCATCCTATCCTCTATCCTATCCTATCCTCTATCCTATCCTATGCTCTATCCTATCATATCCTCTATCTTATCCTATCCTCTATCCTATCCTATCCTATATCCTATCCTATCCTCTATGCTATCCTATCCTCTATCATATCCTATCCTCTATCTTATCCTATCCTCTATCCTATCCTATCCTCTATCCTATCCTATCCTCTATCCTATCCTATCCTCTATCCTATCCTATCCTCTATCCTATCCTATCCTCTATCCTATCCTATCCTCTATCCTATCCTATCCTCTATCCTATCCTATCCTCTATCCTATCCTATCCTCTATCCTATCCTATCCTCTATCCTATCCTATCCTCTATCCTATCCTATCCTCTATCCTATCCTATCCTCTATCCTATCCTATCCTCTATCCTATCCTATCCTCTATCCTATCCTATCCTCTATCCTATCCTATCCTCTATCCTATCCTATCCTCTATCCTATCCTATCCTCTATCCTATCCTATCCTCTATCCTATCCTATCCTCTATCCTATCCTATCCTCTATCCTATCCTATCCTCTATCCTATCCTATCCTCTATCCTATCCTATCCTCTATCCTAACCTATCCTCTATCCTATCCTATCCTCTATCCTATCCTATCCTCTATCCTATCCTATCCTCTATCCTATCCTATCCTCTATCCTATCCTATCCTCTATCCTATCCTATCCTCTATCCTATCCTATCCTCTATCCTATCCTATACTCTATCCTATCCTATCCTCAATCCTATCTTATCCTCTATCGTATCCTATCCTCTATCCTATCCTATCCTCTCTCCTATCCTATCCTCTATCCTATCCTATCCTCTATCCTCTCCTATCCTCTATCCTGTCGAATCCCCTATCCTATCCTCTATCCTATCCTATCCTCTATCCTATCCTATCCTCTATCCTATCCTATCCTCTCTCCTATCCTATCCTCTATCCTATCCTATCCTCTATCCTATCCTATCCTCTATCCTATCCTATCCTCTATCCTATCCTATCCTCTATCCTATCCTATCCTCTATCCTATCCTATCCTCTATCCTATCCTATCCTCTATCCTATCCTATCCTCTATCCTATCCTATCCTCTATCCTATCCTATCCTCTATCCTATCCTATCCTCTATCCTATCCTATCCTCTATCCTATCCTATCCTCTATCCTATCCTATCCTCTATCCTATCCTATCCTCTATCCTATCCTATCCTCTATCCTATCCTATCCTCTGGCCTGTCGTATCCTCTGGCCTGTCGTATCCACTAGCCCCTATCCTATCCTCTATCCTATAGTATCGTCTATCCTATCTAATCCTCTATCCTATCCCATCCTCTATCCTATCCTCTATCATATCCTATCCTCTATCCTATCCTATTCTCTATCCTCTCCTATCCTCTACCATATCCTATTCTCTATCCTATCCTATATGCTTTCCTATCCTCCATCGTATCCTATCCTCTATAATATCGTATACTCTAACCTATCCTATCCTCTATCCTCTGCTATCCACTATCCTATCGAATCCCCTATCCTATCCTCTATCCTATCCTATCCTCTATCCTCTCCTATCATCTATCCTATCGAATCCCCTATCCTATCCTCTATCCTATCCTATCCTCTACCGTATCCTATTCTCTATCCTATCGTATATCCTTTTCTATCCTCCATCGTATCCTATCCTCTATAATATCGTATACTCTAACCTATCCTATCCTCTATCCTCTCCTATCCACTATCCTATCGAATCCCCTATCCTATCCTCTATCCTATCCTATCCTCTACCCTATCCTATTCTCTATCCTATCCTATATCCTATCCTATCCTCCATCCTATCCTATCCTCTGTCCTATCCAATCCCCTATCCTATCCTCTATCCTATCCTATCCTCTATCGTATGCAATCCTCTATCAAATCCAATCCAATATCCTATCCTATATTCTATCCTATACTCTATCCTATCCTATCCTCTATCCTATCCTATCCTCTATCCTATAATATCATCTATCCTATCCAATTCTCAACCCTATCCTATCCTCAATCCTATCCTATACTCTATCTTACCCTATCCGCAATACTATCCTATCCTCTATCCCATCCAAACCTCTATTCAATCCCCTATCCTATCCTCTATCCTATCCTATCCTCTATAATATCGTATCCTCTATCCGATCCTATCCTCTATCCTATCCTATCCTCTATCCTATCCTATCCTCTATCCTATCCTATCCTCTATCCTATCCTATGCTCTATCCTACCCTATCCTCTATCATATCCAATTCCCTATCCTATACTTTATCCTATCCTCTATCCTATCCTCTATCCTATCCTATCCCCCATCCTATCCAATCCTCTATCCTATCGAATCCCCTATCCTATCATCTATCCTATCCTCTATTATATCCTCTATCCTATCCTATATCCTATCCTATCCTCTATCCTATCCTATCCTCTATCCTATCCTATCCTCTATCCTATCCTATCCTCTATCCTATCCTATCCTCTATCCTATCCTATCCTCTATCCTATCCTATCCTCTATCCTATCCTATCCTCTATCCTATCCTATCCTCTATCCTATCCTATCCTCTATCCTATCCTATCCTCTATCCTATCCTATCCTCTATCCTATCCTATCCTCTATCCTATCCTATCCTCTATCCTATCCTATCCTGTATCCTATCCTATCCTCTATCCTAACCTATCCTCTATCCTATCCTATCCTCTATCCTATCCTATCCTCTATCCTATCCTATCCTCTATCCTATCCTATCCTCTATCCTATCCTATCCTCTATCCTATCCTATCCTCTATCCTATCCTATCCTCTATCCTATCCTATCCTCTATCCTATCCTATCCTCTATCCTATCCTATGCTCTATCCTACCCTATCCTCTATCCTATCCAATTCCCTATCCTATACTTTATCCTATCCTCTATCCTATCCTCTATCCTATCCTCTATCCTATCCTATCCTCTATCCTATCCTATCCTCTATCCTATCCTATCCTCTATCCTATATTATCCTCTATCCTATCCTATCCTCTATCCTATCCTATCCTCTATCCTATCCTATCCTCTATCCTATCCTATCCTCTATCCTATTATATCCTCTATCCTATCCTATGCTGTATCCTATCCAATCCCCTATCCTATCCTCAATCCTATCCTCTATCCTATCCCATCCTCTATCATATCCTATCCACTTTCCTATCCTATCCTCTATCCTATTCTATCCTCTATCCTATACTATCCTCTATCCTATCGTATGCTCTATCCTATCCTATGGTCTATCCTATCCTATCCTCTATCCTATATTCTATCCTATCCTCTATCCTATCCTATATTCTATCCTATCCTCTATCCTATCCTATCCTCAATCCTATCCTATCCTCTATCCTATCCCATCCCCTATCCTATCCTCTATCCTATCCTATCCTCTGTCCTATCCTTTCCTCTATCCTATCCTATCCTCTATCCTATCCTATCCTATCCTCTATCCTATCCTATCCTCTATCCTATCCTATCCTATCCTCTATCCTATCCTATCCTCTATCCAATCCTATCCTCTATAATACCCTATCCTCTATCCTATCCTATCCTCTATCCTATCCTATCCTCTAACCTATCCTATCCTCTATCCTATCCTATAGTCTATCCTATCCTACCCTCTATCCTATCCTATGCTGTATCCTATCAAATCCCCTATCCTATCCTCAATCCTATCCTATCCTCTATCCTATCCCATCACCTATCCTATCCTCTATCCTATCCTATCGCCTATCCTATAATATCCTCTATCCTATCCTATCCTCTATCCTATCCAATCCCCTATCCTATCCTCAATCTTATCCTATCCTCTCTCCTATAATATCCTCTATCCTATCCTATCCTCTCTCCTATCCTATCCTCTATCCTATCCTATCCTCTATCCTATCCTATCCTCTATCCTATCCTATCCTCTATCCTATCCTATCCTCTATCCTATCCTATCCTCTATCCTATCCTATCCTCTATCCTATCCTATCCTCTATCCTATCCTATCCTCTATCCTATCCTATCCTCTATCCTATCCTATCCTCTATCCTATCCTATCCTCTATCCTATCCTATCCTCTATCCTATCCTATCCTCTATCCTATCCTATCCTCTATCCTATCCTATCCTCTATCCTATCCTATCCTCTGGCCTGTCGTATCCACTAGCCCCTATCCTATCCTCTATCCTATAGTATCGTCTATCCTATCTAATCCTCTATCCTATCCCATCCTCTATCCTATCCTCTATCATATCCTATCCTCTATCCTATCCTATTCTCTATCCTCTCCTATCCTCTACCATATCCTATTCTCTATCCTATCCTATACGCTTTCCTATCCTCCATCGTATCCTATCCTCTATAATATCGTATACTCTAACCTATCCTATCCTCTATCCTCTGCTATCCACTATCCTATCGAATCCCCTATCCTATCCTCTATCCTATCCTATCCTCTACCCTATCCTATTCTCTATCCTATCCTATATCCTATCCTATCCTCCATCCTATCCTATCCTCTGTCCTATTCAATCCCCTATCCTATCCTATATCATATCGTATCCTCTATCGTATGCAATCCTCTATCAAATCCAATCCTCTATCCTATCCTCTATTCTATCCTATACTCTATCCTATCCAATCCTCTATCCTATCCTCTATCCTATCCTATCCTCTATCCTCTCCTATCATCTATCCTATCGAATCCCCTATCCTATCCTCTATCCTCTCCTATCCTCTATCCTATCGAATCCCCTATCCTATCCTCTATCCTACCCTATCCTCTTCCCTATCATATTCTCTATCCTATCCTCTATGCTATCCTATCCTCTATCCTATCCTATCCTCTATCCTATCCTGTCCTCTATCGTCTCCTATCCTCTATCCTATCCAATCCCCTATCCTATCCTCTATCCTATCCTATCCTCTATCCTCTCCTATCATCTATCCTATCGAATCCCCTATCCTATCCTCTATCCTATCCTATCCTCTACCGTATCCTATTCTCTATCCTATCGTATATCCTTTTCTATCCTCCATCGTATCCTATCCTCTATAATATCGTATACTCTAACCTATCCTATCCTCTATCCTCTCCTATCCACTATCCTATCGAATCCCCTATCCTATCCTCTATCCTATCCTATCCTCTACCCTATCCTATTCTCTATCCTATCCTATATCCTATCCTATCCTCCATCCTATCCTATCCTCTGTCCTATCCAATCCCCTATCCTATCCTCTATCCTATCCTATCCTCTATCGTATGCAATCCTCTATCAAATCCAATCCAATATCCTATCCTATATTCTATCCTATACTCTATCCTATCCTATCCTCTATCCTATCCTATCCTCTATCCTATAATATCATCTATCCTATCCAATTCTCAACCCTATCCTATCCTCAATCCTATCCTATACTCTATCTTACCCTATCCGCAATACTATCCTATCCTCTATCCCATCCAATCCTCTATTCAATCCCCTATCCTATCCTCTATCCTATCCTATCCTCTATAATATCGTATCCTCTATCCGATCCTATCCTCTATCCTATCCTATCCTCTATCCTATCCTATCCTCTATCCTATCCTATCCTCTATCCTATCCTATGCTCTATCCTACCCTATCCTCTATCATATCCAATTCCCTATCCTATACTTTATCCTATCCTCTATCCTATCCTCTATCCTATCCTATCCCCCATCCTATCCAATCCTCTATCCTATCGAATCCCCTATCCTATCATCTATCCTATCCTCTATTATATCCTCTATCCTATCCTATATCCTATCCTATCCTCTATCCTATCCTATCCTCTATCCTATCCTATCCTCTATCCTATCCTATCCTCTATCCTATCCTATCCTCTATCCTATCCTATCCTCTATCCTATCCTATCCTCTATCCTATCCTATCCTCTATCCTATCCTATCCTCTATCCTATCCTATCCTCTATCCTATCCTATCCTCTATCCTATCCTATCCTCTATCCTATCCTATCCTCTATCCTATCCTATCCTCTATCCTATCCTATCCTCTATCCTATCCTATCCTCTATCCTATCCTATCCTCTATCCTATCCTATCCTGTATCCTATCCTATCCTCTATCCTAACCTATCCTCTATCCTATCCTATCCTCTATCCTATCCTATCCTCTATCCTATCCTATCCTCTATCCTATCCTATCCTCTATCCTATCCTATCCTCTATCCTATCCTATCCTCTATCCTATCCTATCCTCTATCCTATCCTATCCTCTATCCTATCCTATCCTCTATCCTATCCTATCCTCTATCCTATCCTATCCTCTATCCTATCCTATGCTCTATCCTACCCTATCCTCTATCCTATCCAATTCCCTATCCTATACTTTATCCTATCCTCTATCCTATCCTCTATCCTATCCTCTATCCTATCCTATCCTCTATCCTATCCTATCCTCTATCCTATCCTATCCTCTATCCTATATTATCCTCTATCCTATCCTATCCTCTATCCTATCCTATCCTCTATCCTATCCTATCCTCTATCCTATCCTATCCTCTATCCTATTATATCCTCTATCCTATCCTATGCTGTATCCTATCCAATCCCCTATCCTATCCTCAATCCTATCCTCTATCCTATCCCATCCTCTATCATATCCTATCCACTTTCCTATCCTATCCTCTATCCTATTCTATCCTCTATCCTATACTATCCTCTATCCTATCGTATGCTCTATCCTATCCTATGGTCTATCCTATCCTATCCTCTATCCTATATTCTATCCTATCCTCTATCCTATCCTATATTCTATCCTATCCTCTATCCTATCCTATCCTCAATCCTATCCTATCCTCTATCCTATCCCATCCCCTATCCTATCGTCTATCCTATCCTATCCTCTGTCCTATCCTTTCCTCTATCCTATCCTATCCTCTATCCTATCCTATCCTATCCTCTATCCTATCCTATCCTCTATCCTATCCTATCCTATCCTCTATCCTATCCTATCCTCTATCCAATCCTATCCTCTATAATACCCTATCCTCTATCCTATCCTATCCTCTATCCTATCCTATCCTCTAACCTATCCTATCCTCTATCCTATCCTATAGTCTATCCTATCCTACCCTCTATCCTATCCTATGCTGTATCCTATCAAATCCCCTATCCTATCCTCAATCCTATCCTATCCTCTATCCTATCCCATCACCTATCCTATCCTCTATCCTATCCTATCGCCTATCCTATAATATCCTCTATCCTATCCTATCCTCTATCCTATCCAATCCCCTATCCTATCCTCAATCTTATCCTATCCTCTCTCCTATAATATCCTCTATCCTATCCAATCCTCTATCCTATCCTATCCTCTATCCTATCCTATCCTCTATCCTATCGTATCCTCTATCTTATCCCATGCTCTATCCTATCCTATCGTCTATCCTATAATATCCTCTATCCTATCCTCTATAATATCGCATCCTCTATCCTATCCAATCCCCTATCCTATCTTCTATCCTATCCTATCCTCTATCCTATCCTATCCTCTATCCTATCCTCTATCCTATCCTATCCTCTATCCTATCCTATCCTCTATCCTATCCTATCCTGTATCCTATCCAATCCTATATACTATACTCTATCGTATTCTATCCTCTATCCTCTCCTATCCTCTATCCTATCCTATCCTCTATAATATCGTATCCTCTATCCTATCCTTTCCTCTATCCTCTCCATTTACCTATCCTATCCTCTATCCTATCCTTTCCTCTATTCTATCCTATCCTCTATCCTATCCTATCCACTTTCCTATCCTATCCTCTATCCTATTCTATCATCTATCCTATCCTATCCTCTATCCTATCCTATGCTCTATCCTATCCTATGCTCTATCCTATCCAATCCCCTATCCTATCCTGAATCCTATCCTATCCTCTATCCTATCCTATCCTCTAACCTATACTATCCTCTATCCTATCCTATCCTCTATCCTATCCTATCCTCTATCCTATCCTATCCTCTATCCTATCCTATCCTCTATCCTATACTATCCTCTATCCTATCCTATCCTCTATCCTATCCTATCCTCTATCCTATCCTATCCTATTCTCTCCTATCCTATCCTCTATCCTATCCTATCCTCTATCCTATCCTATCCTCTATCCTATCCTATCCAATCCCCTATCCTATCCTGAATCCTATCCTATCCTCTATCCTATCCTATCCTCTATCCTATACTATCCTCTATCCTATCCCATCCCCTATCCTATCCTCTATCCTATCCTATCCTCTGTCCTATCCTTTCCTCTATCCTATCCTATCCTCTATCCTATCCTATCCTATCCTCTATCCTATCCTATCCTCTATCCTATCCTATCCTATCCTCTATCCTATCCTATCCTCTATCCAATCCCATCCTCTATAATACCCTATCCTCTATCCTATCCTATCCTCTATCCTATCCTATCCTCTATCCTATCCTATAGTCTATCCTATCCTACCCTCTATCCTATCCTATGCTGTATCCTATCAAATCCCCTATCCTATCCTCAATCCTATCCTATCCTCTTTCCTATCCTATCCTCTATCCTATTCCATCCTCTATCATATCATCTATCCTATTCTATCCTCTATACTATCCTCTCCTCTATCCTCTCCATTTACCTATCCTATCCTATACTCTATTCTATCCTATCCTCTATCCTATCCTCTATCATATCCTCTATCCTATCCTCTATCCTATCCTATCCTCTATCATATCCTATCCTCTATCCTATCACATCCCCTATACTATCCTCTATCCTATCCTATTCTCTATCTTATCCTATCCTCTATCCTATCCCATCCTCTATCCTATCCTATCCTCTATCCTATCCTATACTCTATCCTAACCTCTATCCTATCCTCTATCCTATCCTCTATCCTATCCTATCCTCAATCCTATCCTATCCTCTATCCTATCCCATCACCTATCCTATCCTCTATCCTATCCTATCGCCTATCCTATAATATCCTCTATCCTATCCTATCCTCTA
Source organism: Halictus rubicundus (assembly GCF_050948215.1). NCBI lineage: Eukaryota > Metazoa > Arthropoda > Insecta > Hymenoptera > Halictidae > Halictus > Halictus rubicundus. The sequence goes on along the minus strand of NW_027489022.1, from coordinate 84,299 downwards.
TCCTATCCAATCCCCTATCCTATCCTCAATCTTATCCTATCCTCTCTCCTATAATATCCTCTATCCTATCCAATCCTCTATCCTATCCTATCCTCTATCCTATCCTATCCTCTATCCTATCGTATCCTCTATCTTATCCCATGCTCTATCCTATCCTATCGTCTATCCTATAATATCCTCTATCCTATCCTCTATAATATCGCATCCTCTATCCTATCCAATCCCCTATCCTATCTTCTATCCTATCCTATCCTCTATCCTATCCTATCCTCTATCCTATCCTCTATGCTATCCTATCCTCTATCCTATCCTATCCTCTATCCTATCCTATCCTCTATCCTATCCTATCCTCTATCCTATCCTATAATCTATGCTATCCAATCACCTATCCTATCCTCTATCCTATCCTATCCTCTATCCTATCCTATGCTCTATCCTATCTTATCTTCTATACAATCCAATCCCCTATCCTATCCTCTATACTATCCTATCCTCCATCCTGTCCTATTCTCTATCGTATCCTCTATCCTAACCTATCCTCTATCCTATCCTATCCTCTATCGTCTCCAATCTTCTATCCTATCCAATCCCCTATCCTATCCTCTATCCTCTCCTATCCTCTATCCTATCCTATCCTGTATCCTATCCAATCCTATATACTATACTCTATCGTATTCTATCCTCTATCCTCTCCTATCCTCTATCCTATCCTATCCTCTATAATATCGTATCCTCTATCCTATCCTATCCTCAATCGTCTCCAATCTTTTATCCTATGTAATCCCCTATCCTATCCTCTATCCTATTCTATCCTCTATCCAATCCTATCCTGTCCTATTCTCTATCCTATCCTCTATCCAATCCTATCCTCTATCCTATCCTATCCTCTATCCTATCCCATCCTCTATCCTAGCCTATCCCCTATCCTTTCCTCTATTCGATCCTCTCCTCTATAATATCGTATCCTCTATCCTATCCTGTCCTCTATCCTATAATATCATCCATCCTATCCTAGTCTCTATAGTATCCTATCCTATCCTCTACCCTATCATCTATCCTATCCTATCCTCTATCCTATTCTATACTCTATCCTATCGTATCCGCTATCCTATCCTATCCTCTACCCTATCCTATCCTCTATCCTATCCTATCCTCTATCCTATAATATCCTCCATCCTATCCAATCCTCTATCCTATCCAATCCTCTATCCTATCCTATCCTCTATCCAATCCTATCCTCTATCCTATCCTATCCTCTATCCTAGCCTATCCCCTATCCATTCCTCTATTCCATCCTCTCCTCTATAATATCGTATCCTCTAATCTATAATATCATCTACCCTATCCTATCTTCTATCGTATCCTATCCTCTATCCTATCCTCTATCCTATCCTCTATCCTATCCTATCCTCTATCCTATAATATCCTGTATTCTATCCAATCCTCTATATTATCCAATCCCCTATTCTATAATATCCTCTATCCTACCCAATCCTCTATCCTGCCCAATCCTGTATCCTGTCCTGTATCCTACCCAATCCCCTATCCTACCCAATCCTGTATCCTGTCCTCTATCCTATCCTCTATCCTATCGTATCCTCTATCCTATCCCATCCTTCAACGTATCCTATCCTGTATCCTATCCTATCCTATATCCTATAATATCCTCTATCCTATCATATACTCTATCCTATCTTATCCTGTATCCTATCCAATCCCCTATCATATCCTCTATCCTATCCCATCCTCTATCCTATCCTATCCTAAACTCTATGCTATCCAATCCTCTATCCTATCCAATCCTGTATCCTATCCTATATCCTATCCTCTATCCTATCTTTTCCTCTATCCTACCCAATCCTTTATCCAATTCTATACTCTATCCTATAATATCCTCTATCCTATCCTATCCTCTATCCTATCCTATCCTGTATCCTATCCAATCCCCTATCGTATCATCTATCCTACCCCATGCTCTATCCTATCCTATCCTCAATCCTATCCCATACTCTATCCTATCCTAACCTCAGTCCAATCCTATCCTCCATCCTATCCTATCCTCTATCCTATCCTATCCCCTATCCTATCCTATCCTCAATCATATAATATCCTGTATTCTATCCAATCCTCTATCCTACCCTGTGTCCTATCCTATCCTCTATCCTATCCTATCCTCTATCCTATCGTATCCTCTATCCTATCCCATCCTCTATCCTATCCTATCGTCTATCCTATGATATCCTCTATCCTATCCTATCCTCTATCCTATCCAATGCCCCATCCTATCTTCAATCCTATCCTATCCCCTATCCTATCCTATCCTATCCTCTACCCTATCCAATCCACTATCCTATCCTATCCTCTATCCTATCCTCTTCTCTATCCTATCCTCTATCGTATCGTATCCTCTATCCTATCCAATCCTTTATCCTATACGATCCTCTATCCTATCCTATCCTCTATAATATCCTTCAACGTATCCTATCCTCTATCCTATCCTATCCTATCCTATCCTCTATCATATCCTATCCTCTATCCTATACCATCCCCTATACTATCCTCTATCCTATCCTCTATCCTATCCTATCCTCAATCCTATCCTATCCTCTATCCTATCCCATCACCTATCCTATCCTCTATCCTATCCTATCGCCTATCCTATTATATCCTCTATCCTATCCTATCCTCTATCCTATCCAATCCCCTATCCTATCCTCAATCTTATCCTATCCTCTCTCCTATAATATCCTCTATCCTATCCAATCCTCTATCCTATCCTATCCTCTATCCTATCCCGTCCTCTATCCTATCGTATCCTCTATCTTATCCCATGCTCTATCCTATCCTATCCTCTATCCTATCCAATCCCCTATCCTATCCTCAATCCTAGCCTATCCTCTATTCTATCCTATCCTCTATCCTATCCTATCCTATCCTCTATCCTATCCCATCCCCTATCCTATCCTCTATCCTATCCTACCCTCTATCCTATCCTATGCTGTATCCTATCCAATCCCCTATCCTATCCTCAATCCTATCCTATTCTCTATCCTATCCTATCCTCTATCCTATCCTATCCGCTATCCTATCCTCTATCCGATCCTATACTCTATCCTATCCTATCCTCTATAATATCGTATCCTCTAATCTATAATATCATCTACCCTATCCTATCTTCTATCGTATCCTATCCTCTATCCTATCCTCTATCCTATCCTATCCTCTATCCTATAATATCCTGTAATCTATCCAATCCTCTATATTATCCAATCCCCTATTCTATAATATCCTCTATCCTACCCAATCCTCTATCCTACCCAATCCTGTATCCTGTCCTCTATCCTATCCTCTATCCTAGTGTATCTTCTATCCTATCCCATCCTTCAACGTATCCTATCCTGTATCCTATCCTATCCTATATCCTATAATATCATCTATCCTATCATATACTCTATCCTATCTTATCCTGTATCCTATCCAATCCCCTATCATATCCTCTATCCTATCCCATCCTGTATCCTATCCTATCCTAAACTCTATGCTATCCAATCCTGTATCCTATCCTATATCCTATCCTCTATCCTATCCTATCCTCTATCCTATCCTATCCTCTATCCTATCCTATCCTCCATCCTATCCTATCCTCTATCCTATCCTATCCTCTATCCTATCCTATCCTCCATCCTATCCTATCCTCTATCCTATCCTATCCTCTATCCTATCCTATCCTCTATCCTATCCTATCCTCTATCCTATCCTATCTTCAATCCTATCCTATCCTCTATCCTATCACATCCTCTATCCTATCCTATCCTCAATCCTATCCTATCCTCTTTCCTATCCCATCCCCTATTATATCCTCTATCCTATCCTTTCCTCTATCCTATCGTATCCTCTATCCTATAATATCCTCAATCCTATCCAATCCTCTATCCTATCCTCTGTCATATCCTCTATCCTATCCAATCCTCTATCCTATCCTCTGTCATATCCTCTATCCTATCCAATCCTCTATCCTATCCTATCCTCTATCCTATCGTATCCTCTATCCTGCCCCATCCTCTATCCTATCCCATCCTCTATCCTATCAAATCCTCTATCCTATAATATCCTCTATCCTATCCTATGCTCTATCCTATCCAATCCCCTATCCTATCTCAATCTTATCCTATCCTCTATCCTATAATATCCTCTATCCTATCCAATCCTCTATCCTATCCTATCCTCTATCCTATCCTATCCTCTTTCCTTTCCTATCCTCTATCCTATTCTATCCACTATCCTATCCTATCCTCTATCCTATCCTATGCTCTATCCTATCCAATCCCCTATCCTATCCTCAATCCTATCCTCTATCCTATCCTATCCTCTATCATATCCTATCCACTTTCCTATCCTATCCTCTATCCTATCCTATGCTCTATCCTATCCTATGGTCTATCCTATCGTATCCTCTATCCTATATTCTATCCTATCCTCTATCCTATCCTATATTCTATCCTATTCTCTATCCTATCCTATCCTCAATCCTATGCTATCCTCTATCCTATCCCATCCCCTATCCTATCCTCTATCCTATCCCATCCCCTATCCTATCCTCTATCCTATCCTATCCTCTATCCTATCCTTTCCTCTATCCTCTCCATTTACCTATCCTATCCTCTATCCTATCCTTTCCTCTATTCTATCCTATCCTCTATCCTATCCTATCCACTTTCCTATTCTATCCTCTATCCTATCCTATCCTCTATCCAATCCTATCCTCTATAATATCCTATCCTCTATCCTATCCTATCCTCTATCCTATCCTATCCTCTATCCTATCCTATCCTCTATCCTATCCTATCCTCTATCCTATCCTATCCTCTATCCTATCCTATAGTCTATCCTATCCTACCCTCTATCCTATCCTATGCTGTATCCTATCCAATCCCCTATCCTATCCTCAATCCTATCCTATCCTCTATCCTATCCTATCCTCTATCCTATCCTATCCTCTATCCTATCCTATCCTCTATCCTATCCTATCCTCTATCCTATCCTCTCCTCTATAATATCGTATCCTCTATCCTACCGTATCCTCTATCCTATCCAATCCTCTATCCTAGCCTATCCTCTATCGTCTCCAATCTTCTATCCTATCCAATCCCCTATCCTATCCTCTATCCTCTCCTATCCTCTATCCTATCCTATCCTGTATCCTATCCAATCCTATATCCTATACTCTATCGTATTCTATCCTCTATCCTCTCCTATCCTCTATCCTATCCCATCCCCTATACTATCGTCTAACCTATCCTATTCTCTATCCTATCCTTTCCTCTTTCCTATCCCATCCTCTATCCTATTCCATCCTCTATCATATCATCTATCCTATTCTATCCTCTATACTATCCTCTCCTCTATCCTCTCCATTTACCTATCCTATCCTATACTCTATCCTATCCTCTATCCTATCCTCTATCCTATCCTCTATCCTATCCTCTATCCTATCCTCTATCCTATCCTCTATCCTATCCTATCCTCAATCCTATCCTATCCTCTATCCTATCCCATCACCTATCCTATCCTCTATCCTATCCTATCGCCTATCCTATAATATCCTCTATCCTATCCTATCCTCTTTCCTATCCAATCCCCTATCCTATCCTCACTCTTATCCTATCCTCTCTCCTATAATATCCTCTATCCTATCCAATCCTCTATCCTATCCTATCCTCTAACCTATCCTATCCTCTATCCTATCGTATCCTCTATCTTATCCCATGCTCTATCCTATCCTATCGTCTATCCTATAATATCCTCTATCCTATCCTCTATAATATCGCATCCTCTATCCGATCCAATCCCCTATCATATCTTCTATCCTATCCTATCCTCTATCCTATCCTATCCTCTATCCTATCCTATCATCTATCCTATCCTCTCCTCAATAATATCGTATCCTCTATCCTACCGTATCCTCTATCCTATCCTATCCTCTATCCTATCCTATCCTCTATCGTCTCCAATCCTCTATCCTATCCAATCCCCTATCCTATCCTCTATCCTCTCCCATCCTCTATCCTATCCTATCCTATCCTGTATCCTATCCAATCCTATATCCTATACTCTATCGTATTCTATCCTCTATCCTCTCCTATCCTCTATCCTATCCTATCCTCTATAATATCGTATCCTCTATCCTATCCTATCCTCTATCCTATCCTATCCTCTATCGTCTCCAATCTTTTATCCTATCTAATCCCCTATCCTATCCTCTATCCTATCCTATCCTCTATCCAATCCTATCCTCTATCCTATCCTATCATCTATCCTATCCTATCCTCTATCCTATCCTATCCTCTATCCTATCCCATCCCCTATCCTATCCTCTATCCTATCCTATCCTCTATCCTATCCTTTCCTCTATCCTCTCCATTTACCTATCCTATCCTCTATCCTATCCTTTCCTCTATTCTAACCTATCCTCTATCCTATCCTATCCTCTATCCTATCCTATCCTCTATCCTATCCTATCCTCTATCCTATCCCATCCCCTATCCTATCCTCTATCCTATCCTATCCTCTATCCTATCCTTTCCTCTATCCTCTCCATTTACCTATCCTATCCTCTATCCTATCCTTTCCTCTATTCTATCCTATCCTCTATCCTATCCTATCCACTTTCCTATCCTATCCTCTATCCTATTCTATCCTCTATCCTATCCTATCCTCTATCCTATCCTGTGCTCTATCCTATCCTATGCTCTATCCTATCCAATCCCCTATCCTATCCTCTATCCTATCCTATCCTCTATCCTATCCTATCCTCTATCCTATCCTATGCTCTATCCTATCCTATGCTCTATCCTATCCAATCCCCTATCCTATCCTGAATCCTATCCTATCCTGAATCCTATCCTATCCCCTATCCTATCCTATCCTCTATCCTATACTATCCTCTATCCTATCCTATCCTCTATCCTATCCTATCCTCTATCCTATCCTATCCTCTATCCTATCCTAACCTCTATCCTATACTATCCTCTATCCTATCCTATCCTCTATCCTATCCTATCCTCTATCCTATCCTATCCTCTATCCTATTATATCCTCTATCCTATCCTATGCTGTATCCTATCCAATCCCCTATCCTATCCTCAATCCTATCCTATCCTCTATCCTATCCTATCCTCTATCCTATCCTATCCTCTATCCTAACCTATCCTCTATCCTATCCTATCTTCAATCCTATCCTATCCTCTATCCTATCACATCCTCTATCCTATCCTATCCTCAATCCTATCCCATCCTCTTTCCTATCCCATCCCCTATCCTATCCTCTATCCTGTCCTTTCCTCTATCCTATCGTATCCTCTATCCTATAATATCCTCAATCCTATCCTATCCTCTATCCTATCGTATCCTCTATCCTGTCCCATCCTCTATCCTATCCTATCCTATCCTCTATCCTATCCTATCCTCTATCCTATTATATCCACTTTCCTATCCTATCCTCTATCCTATTCTATCCTCTATCCTATCTTATCCTCTATCCTATCCTATGCTCTATCCTATCCAATCCCCTATCCTATCCTCTATCCTATCCTATCCTCTATCCTATCCTATGCTCTATCCTATCCAATCCCCTATCCTATCCTCAATCCTATCCTCTATCCTATCCCATCCTCTATCATATCCTATCCACTTTCCTATCCTATCCTCTATCCTATTCTATCCTCTATCCTATCCTATCCTCTATCCTATCCTATCCTCTATCCTATCCTATCCTATCCTCTATCCTATCCCATCACCTATCCTATCCTCTATCCTATCCTATCGCTAATCCTATAATATCCTCTATCCTATCCTATCCTCTATCCTATCCAATCCCCTACCCTATCCTCAATCTTATCCTATCCTCTCTCCTATAATATCCTCTATCCTATCCAATCCTCTATCCTATCCTATCATCTATCCTATCCTATCCTCTATCCTATCGTATCCTCTATCTTATCCCATGCTCTATCCTATCCTATCGTCTATCCTATAATATCCTCTATCCTATCCTCTATAATATCGCATCCTCTATCCTATCCAATCCCCTATCCTATCTTCTATCCTATCCTATCCTCTATCCTATCCCATCCCCTATCCTATCCTCTATCCTATCCTATCCTCTATCCTATCCTATCCTCTATCCTATTATATCCTCTATCCTATCATATGCTGTATCCTATCCAATCCCCTATCCTATCCTCAATCCTATCCTATCCTCTATTCTATTCTATCCTCTATCCTATCCTATCCTCTATCCTATCCTATCCTCTATCCTATCCCATCCCCTATCCTATCCTCTATCCTATCCTATCCTCTATCCTATCCTATCCTCTATCCTATTATATCCTCTATCCTATCATATGCTGTATCCTATCCAATCCCCTATCCTATCCTCAATCCTATCCTATCCTCTATCCTATCCTATCCTCTATCCTATCCTATCCTCTATCCTATCCTATCCTCTATCCTATCCTATCCTCTATCCTATCCTATCTTCAATCCTATCCTATCCTCTATCCTATCACATCCTCTATCCAATCCTATCCTCAATCCTAACCTATCCCATCCCCTATCCTATCCTCTATCCTATCCTATCCTCTATCCTATCCTATCCTCTATCCTATCCTATCCTCTATCCTATCCTATCCACTATCCTATCCTATCCTCTATCCTATCCAATCCTCTATCCTATCCTATCCTCTATCCTATCGTATCCTCTATCCTGTCCCATCCTCTATCCTATCCTATCCTATCCTCTATCCTATCCTATCCTCTATCCTATTATATCCACTTTCCTATCCTATCCTCTATCCTATTCTATCCTCTATCCTATCCTACCCTCTATCCTATCCTATCGTATCCTCTATCCTATCCTACCCTCTATCCTATCCTATCGTATCCTCTATCGTATCCTATCCTCATTCCTATCGTATCCTGTATCCTATCCTATCCTCTATCCTATCCTATCCTCTATCCTATCCTATCCTATCCTCTATCCTAACCTATCCTCTATCCTATCCTATTCTCCATCCTATCATATCCTATCCTCTACCGTCTCCTATCCTGTATCCGATCCAATCCCCTATCGTCTACCGTATGATATTCTCTATCCTATCCAATCCTCTATCGTATCCGATCCACTATCATATCCTATCCTCTATCCTATCCTATCATCTATCCTATCCTATCCTCTATCCTATCCTATCCTCTATCCTATCCTTTCCTCTATCCTCTCCATTTACCTATCCTATCCTCTATCCTATCCTTTCCTCTATTCTATCCTATCCTCTATCCTATCCTATCCACTTTCCTATTCTATCCTCTATCCTATCCTATCCTCTATCCAATCCTATCCTCTATAATATCCTATCCTCTATCCTATCCTATCCTCTATCCTATCCTATCCTCTATCCTATCCTATCCTCTATCCTATCCTATCCTCTATCCTATCCTATCCTCTATACTATCCTATCCTCTATCCTATCCTATAGTCTATCCTATCCTACCCTCTATCCTATCCTATGCTGTATCCTATCCAATCCCCTATCCTATCCTCAATCCTATCCTATCCTCTATCCTATCCTATCCTCTATCCTATCCTATCCTCTATCCTATCCTATCCTCTATCCTATCCTATCCTCTATCCTATCCTATCCTCTATCCTATCCTCTCCTCTATAATATCGTATCCTCTATCCTACCGTATCCTCTATCCTATCCTATCCTCTATCCTAGCCTATCCTCTATCGTCTCCAATCTTCTATCCTATCCAATCCCCTATCCTATCCTCTATCCTCTCCTATCCTCTATCCTATCCTATCCTCTATCCTATCCTATCCTCTATCGTCTCCAATCCTCTATCCTATCCAATCCCCTATCCTATCCTCTATCCTCTCCCATCCTCTATCCTATCCTATCCTATCCTGTATCCTATCCAATCCTATATCCTATACTCTATCGTATTCTATCCTCTATCCTCTCCTATCCTCTATCCTATCCTATCCTCTATAATATCGTATCCTCTATCCTATCCTATCCTCTATCCTATCCTATCCTCTATCGTCTCCAATCTTTTATCCTATCTAATCCCCTATCCTATCCTCTATCCTATCCTATCCTCTATCCAATCCTATCCTCTATCCTATCCTATCATCTATCCTATCCTATCCTCTATCCTATCCTATCCTCTATCCTATCCCATCCCCTATCCTATCCTCTATCCTATCCTATCCTCTATCCTATCCTTTCCTCTATCCTCTCCATTTACCTATCCTATCCTCTATCCTATCCTTTCCTCTATTCTAACCTATCCTCTATCCTATATCCTATCCTCTATCCTATCCTATCCTCTATCCTATCCTATCCTCTATCCTATCCTATCCTCCATCCTATCCTATCCTCTATCCTATCCTATCCTCTATCCTATCCTATCCTCCATCCTATCCTATCCTCTATCCTATCCTATCCTCTATCCTATCCTATCCTCTATCCTATCCTATCCTCTATCCTATCCTATCTTCAATCCTATCCTATCCTCTATCCTATCACATCCTCTATCCTATCCTATCCTCAATCCTATCCTATCCTCTTTCCTATCCCATCCCCTATTATATCCTCTATCCTATCCTTTCCTCTATCCTATCGTATCCTCTATCCTATAATATCCTCAATCCTATCCAATCCTCTATCCTATCCTCTGTCATATCCTCTATCCTATCCAATCCTCTATCCTATCCTCTGTCATATCCTCTATCCTATCCAATCCTCTATCCTATCCTATCCTCTATCCTATCGTATCCTCTATCCTGCCCCATCCTCTATCCTATCCCATCCTCTATCCTATCAAATCCTCTATCCTATAATATCCTCTATCCTATCCTATGCTCTATCCTATCCAATCCCCTATCCTATCTCAATCTTATCCTATCCTCTATCCTATAATATCCTCTATCCTATCCAATCCTCTATCCTATCCTATCCTCTATCCTATCCTATCCTCTTTCCTTTCCTATCCTCTATCCTATTCTATCCACTATCCTATCCTATCCTCTATCCTATCCTATGCTCTATCCTATCCAATCCCCTATCCTATCCTCAATCCTATCCTCTATCCTATCCTATCCTCTATCATATCCTATCCACTTTCCTATCCTATCCTCTATCCTATCCTATGCTCTATCCTATCCTATGGTCTATCCTATCGTATCCTCTATCCTATATTCTATCCTATCCTCTATCCTATCCTATATTCTATCCTATTCTCTATCCTATCCTATCCTCAATCCTATGCTATCCTCTATCCTATCCCATCCCCTATCCTATCCTCTATCCTATCCCATCCCCTATCCTATCCTCTATCCTATCCTATCCTCTATCCTATCCTTTCCTCTATCCTCTCCATTTACCTATCCTATCCTCTATCCTATCCTTTCCTCTATTCTATCCTATCCTCTATCCTATCCTATCCACTTTCCTATTCTATCCTCTATCCTATCCTATCCTCTATCCAATCCTATCCTCTATAATATCCTATCCTCTATCCTATCCTATCCTCTATCCTATCCTATCCTCTATCCTATCCTATCCTCTATCCTATCCTATCCTCTATCCTATCCTATCCTCTATCCTATCCTATAGTCTATCCTATCCTACCCTCTATCCTATCCTATGCTGTATCCTATCCAATCCCCTATCCTATCCTCAATCCTATCCTATCCTCTATCCTATCCTATCCTCTATCCTATCCTATCCTCTATCCTATCCTATCCTCTATCCTATCCTATCCTCTATCCTATCCTCTCCTCTATAATATCGTATCCTCTATCCTACCGTATCCTCTATCCTATCCAATCCTCTATCCTAGCCTATCCTCTATCGTCTCCAATCTTCTATCCTATCCAATCCCCTATCCTATCCTCTATCCTCTCCTATCCTCTATCCTATCCTATCCTGTATCCTATCCAATCCTATATCCTATACTCTATCGTATTCTATCCTCTATCCTCTCCTATCCTCTATCCTATCCCATCCCCTATACTATCGTCTAACCTATCCTATTCTCTATCCTATCCTTTCCTCTTTCCTATCCCATCCTCTATCCTATTCCATCCTCTATCATATCATCTATCCTATTCTATCCTCTATACTATCCTCTCCTCTATCCTCTCCATTTACCTATCCTATCCTATACTCTATCCTATCCTCTATCCTATCCTCTATCCTATCCTCTATCCTATCCTCTATCCTATCCTCTATCCTATCCTCTATCCTATCCTATCCTCAATCCTATCCTATCCTCTATCCTATCCCATCACCTATCCTATCCTCTATCCTATCCTATCGCCTATCCTATAATATCCTCTATCCTATCCTATCCTCTTTCCTATCCAATCCCCTATCCTATCCTCACTCTTATCCTATCCTCTCTCCTATAATATCCTCTATCCTATCCAATCCTCTATCCTATCCTATCCTCTAACCTATCCTATCCTCTATCCTATCGTATCCTCTATCTTATCCCATGCTCTATCCTATCCTATCGTCTATCCTATAATATCCTCTATCCTATCCTCTATAATATCGCATCCTCTATCCGATCCAATCCCCTATCATATCTTCTATCCTATCCTATCCTCTATCCTATCCTATCCTCTATCCTATCCTATCATCTATCCTATCCTCTCCTCAATAATATCGTATCCTCTATCCTACCGTATCCTCTATCCTATCCTATCCTCTATCCTATCCTATCCTCTATCGTCTCCAATCCTCTATCCTATCCAATCCCCTATCCTATCCTCTATCCTCTCCCATCCTCTATCCTATCCTATCCTATCCTGTATCCTATCCAATCCTATATCCTATACTCTATCGTATTCTATCCTCTATCCTCTCCTATCCTCTATCCTATCCTATCCTCTATAATATCGTATCCTCTATCCTATCCTATCCTCTATCCTATCCTATCCTCTATCGTCTCCAATCTTTTATCCTATCTAATCCCCTATCCTATCCTCTATCCTATCCTATCCTCTATCCAATCCTATCCTCTATCCTATCCTATCATCTATCCTATCCTATCCTCTATCCTATCCTATCCTCTATCCTATCCCATCCCCTATCCTATCCTCTATCCTATCCTATCCTCTATCCTATCCTTTCCTCTATCCTCTCCATTTACCTATCCTATCCTCTATCCTATCCTTTCCTCTATTCTAACCTATCCTCTATCCTATCCTATCCTCTATCCTATCCTATCCTCTATCCTATCCTATCCTCTATCCTATCCCATCCCCTATCCTATCCTCTATCCTATCCTATCCTCTATCCTCTATCCTATCCTTTCCTCTATCCTCTCCATTTACCTATCCTATCCTCTATCCTATCCTTTCCTCTATTCTATCCTATCCTCTATCCTATCCTATCCACTTTCCTATCCTATCCTCTATCCTATTCTATCCTCTATCCTATCCTATCCTCTATCCTATCCTGTGCTCTATCCTATCCTATGCTCTATCCTATCCAATCCCCTATCCTATCCTCTATCCTATCCTATCCTCTATCCTATCCTATCCTCTATCCTATCCTATGCTCTATCCTATCCTATGCTCTATCCTATCCAATCCCCTATCCTATCCTGAATCCTATCCTATCCTGAATCCTATCCTATCCCCTATCCTATCCTATCCTCTATCCTATACTATCCTCTATCCTATCCTATCCTCTATCCTATCCTATCCTCTATCCTATCCTATCCTCTATCCTATCCTAACCTCTATCCTATACTATCCTCTATCCTATCCTATCCTCTATCCTATCCTATCCTCTATCCTATCCTATCCTCTATCCTATTATATCCTCTATCCTATCCTATGCTGTATCCTATCCAATCCCCTATCCTATCCTCAATCCTATCCTATCCTCTATCCTATCCTATCCTCTATCCTATCCTATCCTCTATCCTATCCTATCCTCTATCCTATTATATCCTCTATCCTATCATATGCTGTATCCTATCCAATCCCCTATCCTATCCTCAATCCTATCCTATCCTCTATTCTATTCTATCCTCTATCCTATCCTATCCTCTATCCTATCCTATCCTCTATCCTATCCCATCCCCTATCCTATCCTCTATCCTATCCTATCCTCTATCCTATCCTATCCTCTATCCTATTATATCCTCTATCCTATCATATGCTGTATCCTATCCAATCCCCTATCCTATCCTCAATCCTATCCTATCCTCTATCCTATCCTATCCTCTATCCTATCCTATCCTCTATCCTATCCTATCCTCTATCCTATCCTATCCTCTATCCTATCCTATCTTCAATCCTATCCTATCCTCTATCCTATCACATCCTCTATCCAATCCTATCCTCAATCCTAACCTATCCCATCCCCTATCCTATCCTCTATCCTATCCTATCCTCTATCCTATCCTATCCTCTATCCTATCCTATCCTCTATCCTATCCTATCCACTATCCTATCCTATCCTCTATCCTATCCAATCCTCTATCCTATCCTATCCTCTATCCTATCGTATCCTCTATCCTGTCCCATCCTCTATCCTATCCTATCCTATCCTCTATCCTATCCTATCCTCTATCCTATTATATCCACTTTCCTATCCTATCCTCTATCCTATTCTATCCTCTATCCTATCCTACCCTCTATCCTATCCTATCGTATCCTCTATCCTATCCTACCCTCTATCCTATCCTATCGTATCCTCTATCGTATCCTATCCTCATTCCTATCGTATCCTGTATCCTATCCTATCCTCTATCCTATCCTATCCTCTATCCTATCCTATCCTATCCTCTATCCTAACCTATCCTCTATCCTATCCTATTCTCCATCCTATCATATCCTATCCTCTACCGTCTCCTATCCTGTATCCGATCCAATCCCCTATCGTCTACCGTATGATATTCTCTATCCTATCCAATCCTCTATCGTATCCGATCCACTATCATATCCTATCCTCTATCCTATCCTATCATCTATCCTATCCTATCCTCTATCCTATCCTATCCTCTATCCTATCCTTTCCTCTATCCTCTCCATTTACCTATCCTATCCTCTATCCTATCCTTTCCTCTATTCTATCCTATCCTCTATCCTATCCTATCCACTTTCCTATTCTATCCTCTATCCTATCCTATCCTCTATCCAATCCTATCCTCTATAATATCCTATCCTCTATCCTATCCTATCCTCTATCCTATCCTATCCTCTATCCTATCCTATCCTCTATCCTATCCTATCCTCTATCCTATCCTATCCTCTATACTATCCTATCCTCTATCCTATCCTATAGTCTATCCTATCCTACCCTCTATCCTATCCTATGCTGTATCCTATCCAATCCCCTATCCTATCCTCAATCCTATCCTATCCTCTATCCTATCCTATCCTCTATCCTATCCTATCCTCTATCCTATCCTATCCTCTATCCTATCCTATCCTCTATCCTATCCTATCCTCTATCCTATCCTCTCCTCTATAATATCGTATCCTCTATCCTACCGTATCCTCTATCCTATCCTATCCTCTATCCTAGCCTATCCTCTATCGTCTCCAATCTTCTATCCTATCCAATCCCCTATCCTATCCTCTATCCTCTCCTATCCTCTATCCTATCCTATCCTCTATCCTATCCTATCCTCTATCGTCTCCAATCCTCTATCCTATCCAATCCCCTATCCTATCCTCTATCCTCTCCCATCCTCTATCCTATCCTATCCTATCCTGTATCCTATCCAATCCTATATCCTATACTCTATCGTATTCTATCCTCTATCCTCTCCTATCCTCTATCCTATCCTATCCTCTATAATATCGTATCCTCTATCCTATCCTATCCTCTATCCTATCCTATCCTCTATCGTCTCCAATCTTTTATCCTATCTAATCCCCTATCCTATCCTCTATCCTATCCTATCCTCTATCCAATCCTATCCTCTATCCTATCCTATCATCTATCCTATCCTATCCTCTATCCTATCCTATCCTCTATCCTATCCCATCCCCTATCCTATCCTCTATCCTATCCTATCCTCTATCCTATCCTTTCCTCTATCCTCTCCATTTACCTATCCTATCCTCTATCCTATCCTTTCCTCTATTCTAACCTATCCTCTATCCTATCCTATCCTCTATCCTATCCTATTCTCTATCCTATCCTATCCTCTATCCTATCCCATCCCCTATCCTATCCTCTATCCTATCCTATCCTCTATCCTATCCTTTCCTCTATCCTCTCCATTTACCTATCCTATCCTCTATCCTATCCTTTCCTCTATTCTATCCTATCCTCTATCCTATCCTATCCACTTTCCTATCCTATCCTCTATCCTATTCTATCCTCTATCCTATCCTATCCTCTATCCTATCCTGTGCTCTATCCTATCCTATGCTCTATCCTATCCAATCCCCTATCCTATCCTCTATCCTATCCTATCCTCTATCCTATCCTATCCTCTATCCTATCCTATCCTCTATCCTATCCTATCCTCTATCCTATCCTATCCTCTATCCTATCCTATCTTCAATCCTATCCTATCCTCTATCCTATCCTATCCTCTATCCTATCCTTTCCTCTATCCTCTCCATTTACCTATCCTATCCTCTATCCTATCCTTTCCTCTATTCTATCCTATCCTCTATCCTATCCTATCCACTTTCCTATCCTATCCTCTATCCTATTCTATCCTCTATCCTATCCTATCCTCTATCCTATCCTATGCTCTATCCTATCCTATGCTCTATCCTATCCAATCCCCTATCCTATCCTGAATCCTATCCTATCCTGAATCCTATCCTATCCCCTATCCTATCCTATCCTCTATCCTATACTATCCTCTATCCTATCCTATCCTCTATCCTATCCTATCCTCTATCCTATCCTATCCTCTATCCTATCCTATCCTCTATCCTATCCTATCCTCTATCCTATCCTATCCTCTATCCTATCCTATCCTCTATACTATCCTATCCTCTATCCTATCCTATAGTCTATCCTATCCTACCCTCTATCCTATCCTATGCTGTATCCTATCCAATCCCCTATCCTATCCTCAATCCTATCCTATCCTCTATCCTATCCTATCCTCTATCCTATCCTATCCTCTATCCTATCCTATCCTCTATCCTATCCTATCCTCTATCCTATCCTATCCTCTATCCTATCCTCTCCTCTATAATATCGTATCCTCTATCCTACCGTATCCTCTATCCTATCCTATCCTCTATCCTAGCCTATCCTCTATCGTCTCCAATCTTCTATCCTATCCAATCCCCTATCCTATCCTCTATCCTCTCCTATCCTCTATCCTATCCTATCCTCTATCCTATCCTATCCTCTATCGTCTCCAATCCTCTATCCTATCCAATCCCCTATCCTATCCTCTATCCTCTCCCATCCTCTATCCTATCCTATCCTATCCTGTATCCTATCCAATCCTATATCCTATACTCTATCGTATTCTATCCTCTATCCTCTCCTATCCTCTATCCTATCCTATCCTCTATAATATCGTATCCTCTATCCTATCCTATCCTCTATCCTATCCTATCCTCTATCGTCTCCAATCTTTTATCCTATCTAATCCCCTATCCTATCCTCTATCCTATCCTATCCTCTATCCAATCCTATCCTCTATCCTATCCTATCATCTATCCTATCCTATCCTCTATCCTATCCTATCCTCTATCCTATCCCATCCCCTATCCTATCCTCTATCCTATCCTATCCTCTATCCTATCCTTTCCTCTATCCTCTCCATTTACCTATCCTATCCTCTATCCTATCCTTTCCTCTATTCTAACCTATCCTCTATCCTATCCTATCCTCTATCCTATCCTATTCTCTATCCTATCCTATCCTCTATCCTATCCCATCCCCTATCCTATCCTCTATCCTATCCTATCCTCTATCCTATCCTTTCCTCTATCCTCTCCATTTACCTATCCTATCCTCTATCCTATCCTTTCCTCTATTCTATCCTATCCTCTATCCTATCCTATCCACTTTCCTATCCTATCCTCTATCCTATTCTATCCTCTATCCTATCCTATCCTCTATCCTATCCTGTGCTCTATCCTATCCTATGCTCTATCCTATCCAATCCCCTATCCTATCCTCTATCCTATCCTATCCTCTATCCTATCCTATCCTCTATCCTATCCTATCCTCTATCCTATCCTATCCTCTATCCTATCCTATCCTCTATCCTATCCTATCTTCAATCCTATCCTATCCTCTATCCTATCCTATCCTCTATCCTATCCTTTCCTCTATCCTCTCCATTTACCTATCCTATCCTCTATCCTATCCTTTCCTCTATTCTATCCTATCCTCTATCCTATCCTATCCACTTTCCTATCCTATCCTCTATCCTATTCTATCCTCTATCCTATCCTATCCTCTATCCTATCCTATGCTCTATCCTATCCTATGCTCTATCCTATCCAATCCCCTATCCTATCCTGAATCCTATCCTATCCTGAATCCTATCCTATCCCCTATCCTATCCTATCCTCTATCCTATACTATCCTCTATCCTATCCTATCCTCTATCCTATCCTATCCTCTATCCTATCCTATCCTCTATCCTATCCTAACCTCTATCCTATACTATCCTCTATCCTATCCTATCCTCTATCCTATCCTATCCTCTATCCTATCCTATCCTCTATCCTATTATATCCTCTATCCTATCCTATGCTGTATCCTATCCAATCCCCTATCCTATCCTCAATCCTATCCTATCCTCTATCCTATCCTATCCTCTATCCTATCCTATCCTCTATCCTATCCTATCCTCTATCCTATCCTATCTTCAATCCTATCCTATCCTCTATCCTATCACATCCTCTATCCTATCCTATCCTCAATCCTATCCCATCCTCTTTCCTATCCCATCCCCTATCCTATCCTCTATCCTGTCCTTTCCTCTATCCTATCGTATCCTCTATCCTATAATATCCTCAATCCTATCCTATCCTCTATCCTATCGTATCCTCTATCCTGTCCCATCCTCTATCCTATCCTATCCTATCCTCTATCCTATCCTATCCTCTATCCTATTATATCCACTTTCCTATCCTATCCTCTATCCTATTCTATCCTCTATCCTATCCTATCCTCTATCCTATCCTATGCTCTATCCTATCCAATCCCCTATCCTATCCTCTATCCTATCCTATCCTCTATCCTATCCTATGCTCTATCCTATCCAATCCCCTATCCTATCCTCAATCCTATCCTCTATCCTATCCCATCCTCTATCATATCCTATCCACTTTCCTATCCTATCCTCTATCCTATTCTATCCTCTATCCTATCCTATCCTCTATCCTATCCTATCCTCTATCCTATCCTATCCTATCCTCTATCCTATCCCATCACCTATCCTATCCTCTATCCTATCCTATCGCTAATCCTATAATATCCTCTATCCTATCCTATCCTCTATCCTATCCAATCCCCTACCCTATCCTCAATCTTATCCTATCCTCTCTCCTATAATATCCTCTATCCTATCCAATCCTCTATCCTATCCTATCATCTATCCTATCCTATCCTCTATCCTATCGTATCCTCTATCTTATCCCATGCTCTATCCTATCCTATCGTCTATCCTATAATATGCTCTATCCTATCCTCTATAATATCGCATCCTCTATCCTATCCAATCCCCTATCCTATCTTCTATCCTATCCTATCCTCTATCCTATCCCATCCCCTATCCTATCCTCTATCCTATCCTATCCTCTATCCTATCCTATCCTCAATCCTATCCCATCCTCTTTCCTATCCCATCCCCTATCCTATCCTCTATCCTGTCCTTTCCTCTATCCTATCGTATCCTCTATCCTATAATATCCTCAATCCTATCCTATCCTCTATCCTATCGTATCCTCTATCCTGTCCCATCCTCTATCCTATCCTATCCTATCCTCTATCCTATCCTATCCTCTATCCTATTATATCCACTTTCCTATCCTATCCTCTATCCTATTCTATCCTCTATCCTATCCTATCCTCTATCCTATCCTATGCTCTATCCTATCCAATCCCCTATCCTATCCTCTATCCTATCCTATCCTCTATCCTATCCTATGCTCTATCCTATCCAATCCCCTATCCTATCCTCAATCCTATCCTCTATCCTATCC
This sequence comes from Halictus rubicundus, assembly GCF_050948215.1. NCBI lineage: Eukaryota > Metazoa > Arthropoda > Insecta > Hymenoptera > Halictidae > Halictus > Halictus rubicundus. The sequence goes on along the minus strand of NW_027489022.1, from coordinate 64,069 downwards.
CATCCTCTATCATATCCTATCCACTTTCCTATCCTATCCTCTATCCTATTCTATCCTCTATCCTATCCTATCCTCTATCCTATCCTATCCTCTATCCTATCCTATCCTATCCTCTATCCTATCCCATCACCTATCCTATCCTCTATCCTATCCTATCGCTAATCCTATAATATCCTCTATCCTATCCTATCCTCTATCCTATCCAATCCCCTACCCTATCCTCAATCTTATCCTATCCTCTCTCCTATAATATCCTCTATCCTATCCAATCCCCTATCCTATCCTCTATCCTCTCCCATCCTCTATCCTATCCTATCCTATCCTGTATCCTATCCAATCCTATATCCTATACTCTATCGTATTCTATCCTCTATCCTCTCCTATCCTCTATCCTATCCTATCCTCTATAATATCGTATCCTCTATCCTATCCTATCCTCTATCCTATCCTATCCTCTATCGTCTCCAATCTTTTATCCTATCTAATCCCCTATCCTATCCTCTATCCTATCCTATCCTCTATCCAATCCTATCCTCTATCCTATCCTATCATCTATCCTATCCTATCCTCTATCCTATCCTATCCTCTATCCTATCCCATCCCCTATCCTATCCTCTATCCTATCCTATCCTCTATCCTATCCTTTCCTCTATCCTCTCCATTTACCTATCCTATCCTCTATCCTATCCTTTCCTCTATTCTAACCTATCCTCTATCCTATCCTATCCTCTATCCTATCCTATTCTCTATCCTATCCTATCCTCTATCCTATCCCATCCCCTATCCTATCCTCTATCCTATCCTATCCTCTATCCTATCCTTTCCTCTATCCTCTCCATTTACCTATCCTATCCTCTATCCTATCCTTTCCTCTATTCTATCCTATCCTCTATCCTATCCTATCCTCTATCCTATCCTATCCTCTATCCTATCCTATCTTCAATCCTATCCTATCCTCTATCCTATCACATCCTCTATCCTATCCTATCCTCAATCCTATCCCATCCTCTTTCCTATCCCATCCCCTATCCTATCCTCTATCCTGTCCTTTCCTCTATCCTATCGTATCCTCTATCCTATAATATCCTCAATCCTATCCTATCCTCTATCCTATCGTATCCTCTATCCTGTCCCATCCTCTATCCTATCCTATCCTATCCTCTATCCTATCCTATCCTCTATCCTATTATATCCACTTTCCTATCCTATCCTCTATCCTATTCTATCCTCTATCCTATCCTATCCTCTATCCTATCCTATGCTCTATCCTATCCAATCCCCTATCCTATCCTCTATCCTATCCTATCCTCTATCCTATCCTATGCTCTATCCTATCCAATCCCCTATCCTATCCTCAATCCTATCCTCTATCCTATCCCATCCTCTATCATATCCTATCCACTTTCCTATCCTATCCTCTATCCTATTCTATCCTCTATCCTATCCTATCCTCTATCCTATCCTATCCTCTATCCTATCCTATCCTATCCTCTATCCTATCCCATCACCTATCCTATCCTCTATCCTATCCTATCGCTAATCCTATAATATCCTCTATCCTATCCTATCCTCTATCCTATCCAATCCCCTACCCTATCCTCAATCTTATCCTATCCTCTCTCCTATAATATCCTCTATCCTATCCAATCCTCTATCCTATCCTATCATCTATCCTATCCTATCCTCTATCCTATCGTATCCTCTATCTTATCCCATGCTCTATCCTATCCTATCGTCTATCCTATAATATGCTCTATCCTATCCTCTATAATATCGCATCCTCTATCCTATCCAATCCCCTATCCTATCTTCTATCCTATCCTATCCTCTATCCTATCCCATCCCCTATCCTATCCTCTATCCTATCCTATCCTCTATCCTATCCTATCCTCAATCCTATCCCATCCTCTTTCCTATCCCATCCCCTATCCTATCCTCTATCCTGTCCTTTCCTCTATCCTATCGTATCCTCTATCCTATAATATCCTCAATCCTATCCTATCCTCTATCCTATCGTATCCTCTATCCTGTCCCATCCTCTATCCTATCCTATCCTATCCTCTATCCTATCCTATCCTCTATCCTATTATATCCACTTTCCTATCCTATCCTCTATCCTATTCTATCCTCTATCCTATCCTATCCTCTATCCTATCCTATGCTCTATCCTATCCAATCCCCTATCCTATCCTCTATCCTATCCTATCCTCTATCCTATCCTATGCTCTATCCTATCCAATCCCCTATCCTATCCTCAATCCTATCCTCTATCCTATCCCATCCTCTATCATATCCTATCCACTTTCCTATCCTATCCTCTATCCTATTCTATCCTCTATCCTATCCTATCCTCTATCCTATCCTATCCTCTATCCTATCCTATCCTATCCTCTATCCTATCCCATCACCTATCCTATCCTCTATCCTATCCTATCGCTAATCCTATAATATCCTCTATCCTATCCTATCCTCTATCCTATCCAATCCCCTACCCTATCCTCAATCTTATCCTATCCTCTCTCCTATAATATCCTCTATCCTATCCAATCCTCTATCCTATCCTATCATCTATCCTATCCTATCCTCTATCCTATCGTATCCTCTATCTTATCCCATGCTCTATCCTATCCTATCGTCTATCCTATAATATGCTCTATCCTATCCTCTATAATATCGCATCCTCTATCCTATCCAATCCCCTATCCTATCTTCTATCCTATCCTATCCTCTATCCTATCCCATCCCCTATCCTATCCTCTATCCTATCCTATCCTCTATCCTATCCTATCCTCTATCCTATTATATCCTCTATCCTATCATATGCTGTATCCTATCCAATCCCCTATCCTATCCTCAATCCTATCCTATCCTCTATTCTATTCTATCCTCTATCCTATCCTATCCTCTATCCTATCCTATCCTCTATCCTATCCCATCCCCTATCCTATCCTCTATCCTATCCTATCCTCTATCCTATCCTATCCTCTATCCTATTATATCCTCTATCCTATCATATGCTGTATCCTATCCAATCCCCTATCCTATCCTCAATCCTATCCTATCCTCTATCCTATCCTATCCTCTATCCTATCCTATCCTCTATCCTATCCTATCCTCTATCCTATCCTATCCTCTATCCTATCCTATCTTCAATCCTATCCTATCCTCTATCCTATCACATCCTCTATCCTATCCTATCCTCAATCCTATCCTATCCCATCCCCTATCCTATCCTCTATCCTATCCTATCCTCTATCCTATCCTATCTTCTATCCTATCCTATCCTCTATCCTATCCTATCCACTATCCTATCCTATCCTCTATCCTATCCAATCCTCTATCCTATCCTATCCTGTATCCGATCCAATCCCCTATCCTCTATCCTATCCTATTCTCTATCCTATCCTCATTCCTATCGTATCCTCTATCCTATCGTATCCTCTATCCTGTCCCATCCTCTATCCTATCCTATCCTATCCTCTATCCTATCCTATCCTCTATCCTATTATATCCTCTATCCTAGCCTATCCTCTATCGTCTCCAATCTTCTATCCTATCCAATCCCCTATCCTATCCTCTATCCTCTCCTATCCTCTATCCTATCCTATCCTCTATCCTATCCTATCCTCTATCGTCTCCAATCCTCTATCCTATCCAATCCCCTATCCTATCCTCTATCCTCTCCCATCCTCTATCCTATCCTATCCTATCCTGTATCCTATCCAATCCTATATCCTATACTCTATCGTATTCTATCCTCTATCCTCTCCTATCCTCTATCCTATCCTATCCTCTATAATATCGTATCCTCTATCCTATCCTATCCTCTATCCTATCCTATCCTCTATCCTATCCTATCCTCTATCCTATCCTATCTTCAATCCTATCCTATCCTCTATCCTATCCTATCCTCTATCCTATCCTTTCCTCTATCCTCTCCATTTACCTATCCTATCCTCTATCCTATCCTTTCCTCTATTCTATCCTATCCTCTATCCTATCCTATCCACTTTCCTATCCTATCCTCTATCCTATTCTATCCTCTATCCTATCCTATCCTCTATCCTATCCTATGCTCTATCCTATCCTATGCTCTATCCTATCCAATCCCCTATCCTATCCTGAATCCTATCCTATCCTGAATCCTATCCTATCCTCTATCCTATTATATCCACTTTCCTATCCTATCCTCTATCCTATTCTATCCTCTATCCTATCCTATCCTCTATCCTATCCTATGCTCTATCCTATCCAATCCCCTATCCTATCCTCTATCCTATCCTATCCTCTATCCTATCCTATGCTCTATCCTATCCAATCCCCTATCCTATCCTCAATCCTATCCTCTATCCTATCCCATCCTCTATCATATCCTATCCACTTTCCTATCCTATCCTCTATCCTATTCTATCCTCTATCCTATCCTATCCTCTATCCTATCCTATCCTCTATCCTATCCTATCCTATCCTCTATCCTATCCCATCACCTATCCTATCCTCTATCCTATCCTATCGCTAATCCTATAATATCCTCTATCCTATCCTATCCTCTATCCTATCCAATCCCCTACCCTATCCTCAATCTTATCCTATCCTCTCTCCTATAATATCCTCTATCCTATCCAATCCTCTATCCTATCCTATCATCTATCCTATCCTATCCTCTATCCTATCGTATCCTCTATCTTATCCCATGCTCTATCCTATCCTATCGTCTATCCTATAATATGCTCTATCCTATCCTCTATAATATCGCATCCTCTATCCTATCCAATCCCCTATCCTATCTTCTATCCTATCCTATCCTCTATCCTATCCCATCCCCTATCCTATCCTCTATCCTATCCTATCCTCTATCCTATCCTATCCTCAATCCTATCCCATCCTCTTTCCTATCCCATCCCCTATCCTATCCTCTATCCTGTCCTTTCCTCTATCCTATCGTATCCTCTATCCTATAATATCCTCAATCCTATCCTATCCTCTATCCTATCGTATCCTCTATCCTGTCCCATCCTCTATCCTATCCTATCCTATCCTCTATCCTATCCTATCCTCTATCCTATTATATCCACTTTCCTATCCTATCCTCTATCCTATTCTATCCTCTATCCTATCCTATCCTCTATCCTATCCTATGCTCTATCCTATCCAATCCCCTATCCTATCCTCTATCCTATCCTATCCTCTATCCTATCCTATGCTCTATCCTATCCAATCCCCTATCCTATCCTCAATCCTATCCTCTATCCTATCCCATCCTCTATCATATCCTATCCACTTTCCTATCCTATCCTCTATCCTATTCTATCCTCTATCCTATCCTATCCTCTATCCTATCCTATCCTCTATCCTATCCTATCCTATCCTCTATCCTATCCCATCACCTATCCTATCCTCTATCCTATCCTATCGCTAATCCTATAATATCCTCTATCCTATCCTATCCTCTATCCTATCCAATCCCCTACCCTATCCTCAATCTTATCCTATCCTCTCTCCTATAATATCCTCTATCCTATCCAATCCTCTATCCTATCCTATCATCTATCCTATCCTATCCTCTATCCTATCGTATCCTCTATCTTATCCCATGCTCTATCCTATCCTATCGTCTATCCTATAATATGCTCTATCCTATCCTCTATAATATCGCATCCTCTATCCTATCCAATCCCCTATCCTATCTTCTATCCTATCCTATCCTCTATCCTATCCCATCCCCTATCCTATCCTCTATCCTATCCTATCCTCTATCCTATCCTATCCTCTATCCTATTATATCCTCTATCCTATCATATGCTGTATCCTATCCAATCCCCTATCCTATCCTCAATCCTATCCTATCCTCTATTCTATTCTATCCTCTATCCTATCCTATCCTCTATCCTATCCTATCCTCTATCCTATCCCATCCCCTATCCTATCCTCTATCCTATCCTATCCTCTATCCTATCCTATCCTCTATCCTATTATATCCTCTATCCTATCATATGCTGTATCCTATCCAATCCCCTATCCTATCCTCAATCCTATCCTATCCTCTATCCTATCCTATCCTCTATCCTATCCTATCCTCTATCCTATCCTATCCTCTATCCTATCCTATCCTCTATCCTATCCTATCTTCAATCCTATCCTATCCTCTATCCTATCACATCCTCTATCCTATCCTATCCTCAATCCTATCCTATCCCATCCCCTATCCTATCCTCTATCCTATCCTATCCTCTATCCTATCCTATCCTCTATCCTATCCTATCCTCTATCCTATCCTATCCACTATCCTATCCTATCCTCTATCCTATCCAATCCTCTATCCTATCCTATCCTGTATCCGATCCAATCCCCTATCCTCTATCCTATCCTATTCTCTATCCTATCCTCATTCCTATCGTATCCTCTATCCTATCGTATCCTCTATCCTGTCCCATCCTCTATCCTATCCTATCCTATCCTCTATCCTATCCTATCCTCTATCCTATTATATCCTCTATCCTAGCCTATCCTCTATCGTCTCCAATCTTCTATCCTATCCAATCCCCTATCCTATCCTCTATCCTCTCCTATCCTCTATCCTATCCTATCCTCTATCCTATCCTATCCTCTATCGTCTCCAATCCTCTATCCTATCCAATCCCCTATCCTATCCTCTATCCTCTCCCATCCTCTATCCTATCCTATCCTATCCTGTATCCTATCCAATCCTATATCCTATACTCTATCGTATTCTATCCTCTATCCTCTCCTATCCTCTATCCTATCCTATCCTCTATAATATCGTATCCTCTATCCTATCCTATCCTCTATCCTATCCTATCCTCTATCCTATCCTATCCTCTATCCTATCCTATCTTCAATCCTATCCTATCCTCTATCCTATCCTATCCTCTATCCTATCCTTTCCTCTATCCTCTCCATTTACCTATCCTATCCTCTATCCTATCCTTTCCTCTATTCTATCCTATCCTCTATCCTATCCTATCCACTTTCCTATCCTATCCTCTATCCTATTCTATCCTCTATCCTATCCTATCCTCTATCCTATCCTATGCTCTATCCTATCCTATGCTCTATCCTATCCAATCCCCTATCCTATCCTGAATCCTATCCTATCCTGAATCCTATCCTATCCCCTATCCTATCCTATCCTCTATCCTATACTATCCTCTATCCTATCCTATCCTCTATCCTATCCTATCCTCTATCCTATCCTATCCTCTATCCTATCCTATCCTCTATCCTATCCTATCCTCTATCCTATCCTATCCTCTATCCTATCCTATCCTCTATACTATCCTATCCTCTATCCTATCCTATAGTCTATCCTATCCTACCCTCTATCCTATCCTATGCTGTATCCTATCCAATCCCCTATCCTATCCTCAATCCTATCCTATCCTCTATCCTATCCTATCCTCTATCCTATCCTATCCTCTATCCTATCCTATCCTCTATCCTATCCTATCCTCTATCCTATCCTATCCTCTATCCTATCCTCTCCTCTATAATATCGTATCCTCTATCCTACCGTATCCTCTATCCTATCCTATCCTCTATCCTAGCCTATCCTCTATCGTCTCCAATCTTCTATCCTATCCAATCCCCTATCCTATCCTCTATCCTCTCCTATCCTCTATCCTATCCTATCCTCTATCCTATCCTATCCTCTATCGTCTCCAATCCTCTATCCTATCCAATCCCCTATCCTATCCTCTATCCTCTCCCATCCTCTATCCTATCCTATCCTATCCTGTATCCTATCCAATCCTATATCCTATACTCTATCGTATTCTATCCTCTATCCTCTCCTATCCTCTATCCTATCCTATCCTCTATAATATCGTATCCTCTATCCTATCCTATCCTCTATCCTATCCTATCCTCTATCGTCTCCAATCTTTTATCCTATCTAATCCCCTATCCTATCCTCTATCCTATCCTATCCTCTATCCAATCCTATCCTCTATCCTATCCTATCATCTATCCTATCCTATCCTCTATCCTATCCTATCCTCTATCCTATCCCATCCCCTATCCTATCCTCTATCCTATCCTATCCTCTATCCTATCCTTTCCTCTATCCTCTCCATTTACCTATCCTATCCTCTATCCTATCCTTTCCTCTATTCTAACCTATCCTCTATCCTATCCTATCCTCTATCCTATCCTATTCTCTATCCTATCCTATCCTCTATCCTATCCCATCCCCTATCCTATCCTCTATCCTATCCTATCCTCTATCCTATCCTTTCCTCTATCCTCTCCATTTACCTATCCTATCCTCTATCCTATCCTTTCCTCTATTCTATCCTATCCTCTATCCTATCCTATCCACTTTCCTATCCTATCCTCTATCCTATTCTATCCTCTATCCTATCCTATCCTCTATCCTATCCTGTGCTCTATCCTATCCTATGCTCTATCCTATCCAATCCCCTATCCTATCCTCTATCCTATCCTATCCTCTATCCTATCCTATCCTCTATCCTATCCTATCCTCTATCCTATCCTATCCTCTATCCTATCCTATCCTCTATCCTATCCTATCTTCAATCCTATCCTATCCTCTATCCTATCCTATCCTCTATCCTATCCTTTCCTCTATCCTCTCCATTTACCTATCCTATCCTCTATCCTATCCTTTCCTCTATTCTATCCTATCCTCTATCCTATCCTATCCACTTTCCTATCCTATCCTCTATCCTATTCTATCCTCTATCCTATCCTATCCTCTATCCTATCCTATGCTCTATCCTATCCTATGCTCTATCCTATCCAATCCCCTATCCTATCCTGAATCCTATCCTATCCTGAATCCTATCCTATCCCCTATCCTATCCTATCCTCTATCCTATACTATCCTCTATCCTATCCTATCCTCTATCCTATCCTATCCTCTATCCTATCCTATCCTCTATCCTATCCTAACCTCTATCCTATACTATCCTCTATCCTATCCTATCCTCTATCCTATCCTATCCTCTATCCTATCCTATCCTCTATCCTATTATATCCTCTATCCTATCCTATGCTGTATCCTATCCAATCCCCTATCCTATCCTCAATCCTATCCTATCCTCTATCCTATCCTATCCTCTATCCTATCCTATCCTCTATCCTATCCTATCCTCTATCCTATCCTATCTTCAATCCTATCCTATCCTCTATCCTATCACATCCTCTATCCTATCCTATCCTCAATCCTATCCCATCCTCTTTCCTATCCCATCCCCTATCCTATCCTCTATCCTGTCCTTTCCTCTATCCTATCGTATCCTCTATCCTATAATATCCTCAATCCTATCCTATCCTCTATCCTATCGTATCCTCTATCCTGTCCCATCCTCTATCCTATCCTATCCTATCCTCTATCCTATCCTATCCTCTATCCTATTATATCCACTTTCCTATCCTATCCTCTATCCTATTCTATCCTCTATCCTATCCTATCCTCTATCCTATCCTATGCTCTATCCTATCCAATCCCCTATCCTATCCTCTATCCTATCCTATCCTCTATCCTATCCTATGCTCTATCCTATCCAATCCCCTATCCTATCCTCAATCCTATCCTCTATCCTATCCCATCCTCTATCATATCCTATCCACTTTCCTATCCTATCCTCTATCCTATTCTATCCTCTATCCTATCCTATCCTCTATCCTATCCTATCCTCTATCCTATCCTATCCTATCCTCTATCCTATCCCATCACCTATCCTATCCTCTATCCTATCCTATCGCTAATCCTATAATATCCTCTATCCTATCCTATCCTCTATCCTATCCAATCCCCTACCCTATCCTCAATCTTATCCTATCCTCTCTCCTATAATATCCTCTATCCTATCCAATCCTCTATCCTATCCTATCATCTATCCTATCCTATCCTCTATCCTATCGTATCCTCTATCTTATCCCATGCTCTATCCTATCCTATCGTCTATCCTATAATATGCTCTATCCTATCCTCTATAATATCGCATCCTCTATCCTATCCAATCCCCTATCCTATCTTCTATCCTATCCTATCCTCTATCCTATCCCATCCCCTATCCTATCCTCTATCCTATCCTATCCTCTATCCTATCCTATCCTCAATCCTATCCCATCCTCTTTCCTATCCCATCCCCTATCCTATCCTCTATCCTGTCCTTTCCTCTATCCTATCGTATCCTCTATCCTATAATATCCTCAATCCTATCCTATCCTCTATCCTATCGTATCCTCTATCCTGTCCCATCCTCTATCCTATCCTATCCTATCCTCTATCCTATCCTATCCTCTATCCTATTATATCCACTTTCCTATCCTATCCTCTATCCTATTCTATCCTCTATCCTATCCTATCCTCTATCCTATCCTATGCTCTATCCTATCCAATCCCCTATCCTATCCTCTATCCTATCCTATCCTCTATCCTATCCTATGCTCTATCCTATCCAATCCCCTATCCTATCCTCAATCCTATCCTCTATCCTATCCCATCCTCTATCATATCCTATCCACTTTCCTATCCTATCCTCTATCCTATTCTATCCTCTATCCTATCCTATCCTCTATCCTATCCTATCCTCTATCCTATCCTATCCTATCCTCTATCCTATCCCATCACCTATCCTATCCTCTATCCTATCCTATCGCTAATCCTATAATATCCTCTATCCTATCCTATCCTCTATCCTATCCAATCCCCTACCCTATCCTCAATCTTATCCTATCCTCTCTCCTATAATATCCTCTATCCTATCCAATCCTCTATCCTATCCTATCATCTATCCTATCCTATCCTCTATCCTATCGTATCCTCTATCTTATCCCATGCTCTATCCTATCCTATCGTCTATCCTATAATATGCTCTATCCTATCCTCTATAATATCGCATCCTCTATCCTATCCAATCCCCTATCCTATCTTCTATCCTATCCTATCCTCTATCCTATCCCATCCCCTATCCTATCCTCTATCCTATCCTATCCTCTATCCTATCCTATCCTCTATCCTATTATATCCTCTATCCTATCATATGCTGTATCCTATCCAATCCCCTATCCTATCCTCAATCCTATCCTATCCTCTATTCTATTCTATCCTCTATCCTATCCTATCCTCTATCCTATCCTATCCTCTATCCTATCCCATCCCCTATCCTATCCTCTATCCTATCCTATCCTCTATCCTATCCTATCCTCTATCCTATTATATCCTCTATCCTATCATATGCTGTATCCTATCCAATCCCCTATCCTATCCTCAATCCTATCCTATCCTCTATCCTATCCTATCCTCTATCCTATCCTATCCTCTATCCTATCCTATCCTCTATCCTATCCTATCCTCTATCCTATCCTATCTTCAATCCTATCCTATCCTCTATCCTATCACATCCTCTATCCTATCCTATCCTCAATCCTATCCTATCCCATCCCCTATCCTATCCTCTATCCTATCCTATCCTCTATCCTATCCTATCCTCTATCCTATCCTATCCTCTATCCTATCCTATCCACTATCCTATCCTATCCTCTATCCTATCCAATCCTCTATCCTATCCTATCCTGTATCCGATCCAATCCCCTATCCTCTATCCTATCCTATTCTCTATCCTATCCTCATTCCTATCGTATCCTCTATCCTATCGTATCCTCTATCCTGTCCCATCCTCTATCCTATCCTATCCTATCCTCTATCCTATCCTATCCTCTATCCTATTATATCCACTTTCCTATCCTATCCTCTATCCTATTCTATCCTCTATCCTATCCTACCCTCTATCCTATCCTATCGTATCCTCTATCCTATCCTACCCTCTATCCTATCCTATCGTATCCTCTATCGTATCCTATCCTCATTCCTATCGTATCCTCTATCCTATCCTATCCTCTATCCTATCCTATCCTCTATCCTATCCTATCCTATCCTCTATCCTAACCTATCCTCTATCCTATCCTATTCTCCATCCTATCATATCCTATCCTCTACCGCCTCCTATCCTGTATCCGATCCAATCCCCTATCGTCTACCGTATGATATTCTCTATCCTATCCAATCCTCTATCGTATCCGATCCACTATCATATCCTATCCTCTTTCCTATCCTATCATCTATCCTATCCTATCCTCTATCCTATCCTATCCTCTATCCTATCCTATCCTCTATCCTCTATCCTATCCTATCCTCTATCCTATCCTATCGTATCCTCTATCGTATCCTATCCTCTATCCCATCCTATCCCCTATCCTATCCTCAATCCTATCCTATCCTCTATCCTATCCTATCCTCTATCCTATCCTATCCTCTATCCTATCCTATCCTCTATCCTATCCTATCCTCTATCCTATCCTATCTTCAATCCTATCCTATCCTCTATCCTATCCTATGCTCTATCCTATCATATCCTCTATCCTATCCTATCCTCTATCCTATCCTGTCCTCTATCCTATCCTATCCTCGATCCTATCCTATCCTCTATCCTATCCTATCCTCTATCCTATCTTATCCTCTATCTTATCCTATCCTCTATCCTATCCTATCATCTATCCTATCGTATCTTCTATCCTATCCTATCCTCTATCATATCCTATCCTCTATCCTATCCTATCCTCTATCCTATCCTATCCTCTATCCTATCCTATCCTCTATCCTATCCTATCGTATCCTCTATCGTATCCTATCCTCTATCCTATCCTATCCTCTATCCTATCCTATCCTCTATCCTATCCTATCCTCTATACTATCCTATCCTCTATCCTCTCCTATCCTGTATCCGATCCAATCCCCTATCCTCTATCCTATCCTATTCTCTATCCTATCCTCATTCCTATCGTATCCTCTATCCTATCCTATCCTCTATCCTATCCTATCCTCTGTCCTGTCCTATCCTCTATCCTATCCTATTCTCTATCCTATCCTATCGTATCCTCTATCCTATCCTATCCTCTATCCTATCCTATTCTCTATCCTATCCTATCGTATCCTCTATCGTATCCTATCCTCTATCCTATTATATCCACTTTCCTATCCTATCCTCTATCCTATTCTATCCTCTATCCTATCCTACCCTCTATCCTATCCTATCGTATCCTCTATCCTATCCTACCCTCTATCCTATCCTATCGTATCCTCTATCGTATCCTATCCTCATTCCTATCGTATCCTGTATCCTATCCTATCCTCTATCCTATCCTATCCTCTATCCTATCCTATCCTATCCTCTATCCTAACCTATCCTCTATCCTATCCTATTCTCCATCCTATCATATCCTATCCTCTACCGCCTCCTATCCTGTATCCGATCCAATCCCCTATCGTCTACCGTATGATATTCTCTATCCTATCCAATCCTCTATCGTATCCGATCCACTATCATATCCTATCCTCTATCCTATCCTATCATCTATCCTATCCTATCCTCTATCCTATCCTATCCTCTATCCCATCCTATCTTCTATCCTATCCTATCCTCTATCCTATCCTATCCTCTATCCTCTATCCTATCCTATCCTCTATCCTATCCTATCGTATCCTCTATCGTATCCTATCCTCTATCCCATCCTATCCCCTATCCTATCCGCAATCCTATCCTATCCTCTATCCTATCCTATCCTCTATCCTATCCTATCCTCTATCCTATCCTATCCTCTATCCTATCCTATCCTCTATCCTATCCTATCTTCAATCCTATCCTATCCTCTATCCTATCCTATGCTCTATCCTATCATATCCTCTATCCTATCCTATCCTCTATCCTATCCTGTCCTCTATCCTATCCTATCCTCGATCCTATCCTATCCTCTATCCTATCCTATCCTCTATCCTATCTTATCCTCTATCTTATCCTATCCTCTATCCTATCCTATCATCTATCCTATCGTATCTTCTATCCTATCCTATCCTCTATCATATCCTATCCTCTATCCTATCCTATCCTCTATCCTATCCTATCCTCTATCCTATCCTATCCTCTATCCTATCCTATCCTCTATCCTATCCTATCCTCTATCCTATCCTATCCTCTATACTATCCTATCCTCTATCGTCTCCTATCCTGTATCCGATCCAATCCCCTATCCTCTATCCTATCCTATTCTCTTATCCTATCCTCATTCCTATCGTATCCTCTATCCTATCCTATCCTCTATCCTATCCTATCCTCTATCCTATCCTATCCTCTATACTATCCTATCCTCTATCGTCTCCTATCCTGTATCCGATCCAATCCCCTATCCTCTATCCTATCCTATTCTCTTATCCTATCCTCATTCCTATCGTATCCTCTATCCTATCCTATCCTCTATCCTATCCTATCCTATCCTCTATCCTATCCTATCCTCTATCCTATCCTATCCTCTATCCTATCCTATCCTGTCCTCTATCCTATCCTATCCTCTATCCTATCCAATCCTCTATAATATCCGATCCACTATCATATCCTATCCTCTATCCTATCCTAACCTCTATCCTATCCTATCCTCTATCCTATCCTATCCTCAATCCTATCCTATCCTCTATCCTATCCTATCCTCTATCCTCTATCCTATCCTATCCTCTATCCTATCCTATCCTCTATCCTATTCAATCCCCTATCCTATCCTCTATCCTATCCTATCCTCTATCTTATCCTATCCTCTATCCTATCCTATCATCTATCCTATCCTATCCTCTATCCTATCCTATCCTCTACCCTATCCTATCCTCTATCCTATCCTATCCTCTATCCTATCCTATCCTCTATCCTATCCAATCCCCTATCCTATCCTCTATCCTATCCTATCCTCTATCTTATCCTATCCTCCATCCTATCCTATCATCTATCCTATCCTATCCTCTATCCTATCCTATCCTCTACCCTATCCTATCCTCTATCCTATCCTATCCTCTATCCTATCCTATCCTCTATCTTATCCTATCCTCTATCCTATCCTATCCTCTATCCTATCCTATCCTCTATCCTTTCCTATCCTATATCCTATCCTATCCTGTATCCTATCCTATCCTCTATCCTATCCAATCCCCTATCATATCCTCTATCCTATCCTATCCTCTATCCTATCCTATCCTCTATCCTATCCTATCCACTATCCTATCCTATCCTCTATCCTATCCAATCCTCTATCCTATCCAATCCTCTATCCTATCCTATCCTCTAACCTATCCTATCCTCTATCCTATCGTATCCTCTATCTTATCCCATGCTCTATCCTATCCTATCGTCTATCCTATAATATCCTCTATCCTATCCTCTATAATATCGCATCCTCTATCCGATCCAATCCCCTATCATATCTTCTATCCTATCCTATCCTCTATCCTATCCTATCCTCTATCCTATCCTATCATCTATCCTATCCTCTCCTCTATAATATCGTATCCTCTATCCTACCGTATCCTCTATCCTATCCTATCCTCTATCCTATCCTATCCTCTATCGTCTCCAATCCTCTATCCTATCCAATCCCCTATCCTATCCTCTATCCTCTCCTATCCTCTATCCTATCCTATCCTGTATCCTATCCAATCCTATATCCTATACTCTATCGTATTCTATCCTCTATCCTCTCCTATCCTCTATCCTATCCTATCCTCTATAATATCGTATCCTCTATCCTATCCTATCCTCTATCCTATCCTATCCTCTATCGTCTCCAATCTTTTATCCTATCTAATCCCCTATCCTATCCTCTATCCTATCCTATCCTCTATCCAATCCTATCCTCTATCCTATCCTATCATCTATCCTATCCTATCCTCTATCCTATCCTATCCTCTATCCTATCCTATCTTCAATCCTATCCTATCCTCTATCCTATCCTATCCTCTATCCTATCCTATCTTCAATCCTATCCTATCCTCTATCCTATCCTATCCTCTATCCTATCCTTTCCTCTATCCTATCCTATGCTCTATCCTATCCAATCCCCTATCCTATCCTCAATCCTATCCTATCCTCTATTCTATCCTATCCTCTATCCTATCCTATCCTCTATCCTATCCTATCCTCTATCCTATCCCATCCCCTATCCTATCCTCTATCCTATCCTATCCTCTATCCTATCCTTTCCTCTATCCTCTCCATTTACCTATCCTATCCTCTATCCTATCCTATCCTCTATCCTATCCTATCTTCAATCCTATCCTATCCTCTATCCTATCCTATCCTCTATCCTATCCTATCTTCAATCCTATCCTATCCTCTATCCTATCCTATCCTCTATCCTATCCTTTCCTCTATCCTATCCTATGCTCTATCCTATCCAATCCCCTATCCTATCCTCAATCCTATCCTATCCTCTATTCTATCCTATCCTCTATCCTATCCTATCCTCTATCCTATCCTATCCTCTATCCTATCCCATCCCCTATCCTATCCTCTATCCTATCCTATCCTCTATCCTATCCTTTCCTCTATCCTCTCCATTTACCTATCCTATCCTCTATCCTATCCTTTCCTCTATTCTAACCTATCCTCTATCCTATCCTATCCTCTATCCTATTCTATCCTCTATCCTATCCTATCCTCTATCCTATCCTATGCTCTATCCTATCCTATGCTCTATCCTATCCAATCCCCTATCCTATCCTGAATCCTATCCTATCCTGAATCCTATCCTATCCCCTATCCTATCCTATCCTCCATCCTATACTATCCTCTATCCTATCCTATCCTCTATCCTATCCTATCTTCAATCCTATCCTATCCTCTATCCTATCCTATCCTCTATCCTATACTATCCTCTATCCTATCCTATCCTCTATCCTATCCTATCCTCTATCCTATCCTATCCTCTATCCTATCCTATCCTCTATCTTATCCTATCCTCCATCCTATCCTATCATCTATCCTATCCTATCCTCTATCCTATCCTATCCTCTACCCTATCCTATCCTCTATCCTATCCTATCCTCTATCCTATCCTATCCTCTATCTTATCCTATCCTCTATCCTATTATATCCTCTATCCTATCCTATCCTCTATCCTTTCCTATCCTATATCCTATCCTATCCTGTATCCTATCCTATCCTCTATCCTATCCAATCCCCTATCATATCCTCTATCCTATCCTATCCTCTATCCTATCCTATCCTCTATCCTATCCTATCCACTATCCTATCCTATCCTCTATCCTATCCAATCCTCTATCCTATCCAATCCTCTATCCTATCCTATCCTCTAACCTATCCTATCCTCTATCCTATCGTATCCTCTATCTTATCCCATGCTCTATCCTATCCTATCGTCTATCCTATAATATCCTCTATCCTATCCTCTATAATATCGCATCCTCTATCCGATCCAATCCCCTATCATATCTTCTATCCTATCCTATCCTCTATCCTATCTTATCCTCTATCCTATCCTATCATCTATCCTATCCTCTCCTCTATAATATCGTATCCTCTATCCTACCGCATCCTCTATCCTATCCTATCCTCTATCCTATCCTATCCTCTATCGTCTCCAATCTTTTATCCTATCTAATCCCCTATCCTATCCTCTATCCTATCCTATCCTCTATCCAATCCTATCCTCTATCCTATCCTATCATCTATCCTATCCTATCCTCTATCCTATCCTATCCTCTATCCTATCCTATCTTCAATCCTATCCTATCCTCTATCCTATCCTATCCTCTATCCTATCCTATCTTCAATCCTATCCTATCCTCTATCCTATCCTATCCTCTATCCTATCCTTTCCTCTATCCTATCCTATGCTCTATCCTATCCAATCCCCTATCCTATCCTCAATCCTATCCTATCCTCTATTCTATCCTATCCTCTATCCTATCCTATCCTCTATCCTATCCTATCCTCTATCCTATCCCATCCCCTATCCTATCCTCTATCCTATCCTATCCTCTATCCTATCCTTTCCTCTATCCTCTCCATTTACCTATCCTATCCTCTATCCTATCCTATCCTCTATCCTATCCTATCTTCAATCCTATCCTATCCTCTATCCTATCCTATCCTCTATCCTATCCTATCTTCAATCCTATCCTATCCTCTATCCTATCCTATCCTCTATCCTATCCTTTCCTCTATCCTATCCTATGCTCTATCCTATCCAATCCCCTATCCTATCCTCAATCCTATCCTATCCTCTATTCTATCCTATCCTCTATCCTATCCTATCCTCTATCCTATCCTATCCTCTATCCTATCCCATCCCCTATCCTATCCTCTATCCTATCCTATCCTCTATCCTATCCTTTCCTCTATCCTCTCCATTTACCTATCCTATCCTCTATCCTATCCTTTCCTCTATTCTAACCTATCCTCTATCCTATCCTATCCTCTATCCTATTCTATCCTCTATCCTATCCTATCCTCTATCCTATCCTATGCTCTATCCTATCCTATGCTCTATCCTATCCAATCCCCTATCCTATCCTGAATCCTATCCTATCCTGAATCCTATCCTATCCCCTATCCTATCCTATCCTCCATCCTATACTATCCTCTATCCTATCCTATCCTCTATCCTATCCTATCTTCAATCCTATCCTATCCTCTATCCTATCCTATCCTCTATCCTATACTATCCTCTATCCTATCCTATCCTCTATCCTATCCTATCCTCTATCCTATCCTATCCTCTATCCTATCCTATCCTCTATCTTATCCTATCCTCCATCCTATCCTATCATCTATCCTATCCTATCCTCTATCCTATCCTATCCTCTACCCTATCCTATCCTCTATCCTATCCTATCCTCTATCCTATCCTATCCTCTATCTTATCCTATCCTCTATCCTATCCTATCCTCTATCCTATCCTATCCTCTATCCTTTCCTATCCTATATCCTATCCTATCCTGTATCCTATCCTATCCTCTATCCTATCCAATCCCCTATCATATCCTCTATCCTATCCTATCCTCTATCCTATCCTATCCTCTATCCTATCCTATCCACTATCCTATCCTATCCTCTATCCTATCCAATCCTCTATCCTATCCAATCCTCTATCCTATCCTATCCTCTAACCTATCCTATCCTCTATCCTATCGTATCCTCTATCTTATCCCATGCTCTATCCTATCCTATCGTCTATCCTATAATATCCTCTATCCTATCCTCTATAATATCGCATCCTCTATCCGATCCAATCCCCTATCATATCTTCTATCCTATCCTATCCTCTATCCTATCTTATCCTCTATCCTATCCTATCATCTATCCTATCCTCTCCTCTATAATATCGTATCCTCTATCCTACCGCATCCTCTATCCTATCCTATCCTCTATCCTATCCTATCCTCTATCGTCTCCAATCCTCTATCCTATCCAATCCCCTATCCTATCCTCTATCCTCTCCTATCCTCTATCCTATCCTATCCTGTATCCTATCCAATCCTATATCCTATACTCTATCGTATTCTATCCTCTATCCTCTCCTATCCTCTATCCTATCCTATCCTCTATAATATCGTATCCTCTATCCTATCCTATCCTCTATCCTATCCTATCCTCTATCGTCTCCAATCTTTTATCCTATCTAATCCCCTATCCTATCCTCTATCCTATCCTATCCTCTATCCAATCCTATCCTCTATCCTATCCTATCATCTATCCTATCCTATCCTCTATCCTATCCTATCCTCTATCCTATCCTATCTTCAATCCTATCCTATCCTCTATCCTATCCTATCCTCTATCCTATCCTATCTTCAATCCTATCCTATCCTCTATCCTATCCTATCCTCTATCCTATCCTTTCCTCTATCCTATCCTATGCTCTATCCTATCCAATCCCCTATCCTATCCTCAATCCTATCCTATCCTCTATTCTATCCTATCCTCTATCCTATCCTATCCTCTATCCTATCCTATCCTCTATCCTACCCCATCCCCTATCCTATCCTCTATCCTATCCTATCCTCTATCCTATCCTTTCCTCTATCCTCTCCATTTACCTATCCTATCCTCTATCCTATCCTATCCTCTATCCTATCCTATCTTCAATCCTATCCTATCCTCTATCCTATCCTATCCTCTATCCTATCCTATCTTCAATCCTATCCTATCCTCTATCCTATCATATCCTCTATCCTATCCTTTCCTCTATCCTATCCTATGCTCTATCCTATCCAATCCCCTATCCTATCCTCAATCCTATCCTATCCTCTATTCTATCCTATCCTCTATCCTATCCTATCCTCTATCCTATCCTATCCTCTATCCTATCCCATCCCCTATCCTATCCTCTATCCTATCCTATCCTCTATCCTATCCTTTCCTCTATCCTCTCCATTTACCTATCCTATCCTCTATCCTATCCTTTCCTCTATTCTAACCTATCCTCTATCCTATCCTATCCTCTATCCTATTCTATCCTCTATCCTATCCTATCCTCTATCCTATCCTATGCTCTATCCTATCCTATGCTCTATCCTATCCAATCCCCTATCCTATCCTGAATCCTATCCTATCCTGAATCCTATCCTATCCCCTATCCTATCCTATCCTCCATCCTATACTATCCTCTATCCTATCCTATCCTCTATCCTATCCTATCTTCAATCCTATCCTATCCTCTATCCTATCCTATCCTCTATCCTATACTGTCCTCTATCCTATCCTATCCTCTATCCTATCCTATCCTCTATCCTATCCTATCCTCTATCCTATCCTATCCTCTATCCTATCCTATCCTCTATCCTATCCTATCCTCTATCCTATCCTATCCTCTATCCTATCCTATCCTCTATCCTATTATATCCTCTATCCTATCCTATCTTCAATCCTATCCTATCCTCTATCCTATCCTATCCTCTATCCTATCCTATCTTCAATCCTATCCTATCCTCTATCCTATCCTATCCTCTATCCTATACTATCCTCTATCCTATCCTATCCTCTATCCTATCCTATCCTCTATCCTATCCTATCCTCTATCCTATCCTATCCTCTATCCTATCCTATCCTCTATCCTATCCTATCCTCTATCCTATCCTATCCTCTATCCTATTATATCCTCTATCCTATCCTATGCTGTATCCTATCCAATCCCCTATCCTATCCTCAATCCTATCCTATCCTCTATCCTATCCTATCCTCTATCCTATCCTATCCTCTATCCTATCCTATCCTCTATCCTATCCTATCCTCTATCCTATCCTATCTTCTATCCTATCCTATCCTCTATCCTATCACATCCTCTATCCTATCCTATCCTCAATCCTATCCTATCCTCTTTCCTATCCCATCCCCTATCCTATCCTCTATCCTATCCTTTCCTCTATCCTATCGTATCCTCTATCCTATAATATCCTCAATCCTATCCTATCCTCTATCCTATCGTATCCTCTATACTGTCCCATCCTCTATCCTATCCTATCCTATCCTCTATCCTATCCTATCCTCTATCCTATTATATCCACTTTCCTATCCTATCCTCTATCCTATTCTATCCTCAATCCTATCCTATCCTCTATCCTATCCCATCCCCTATCCTATCCTCTATCCTCTCCTATCCTCTATCCTATCCTTTCCTCTATCCTCTCCATTTACCTATCCTATCCTCTATCCTATCCTTTCCTCTATTCTATCCTATCCTCTATCCTATCCTATCCACTTTCCTATCCTATCCTCTATCCTATTCTATCCTCTACCCTATCCTATCCTCTATCCTATCCTATGCTCTATCCTATCCTATGCTCTATCCTATCCAATCCCCTATCCTATCCTCTATCCTATCCTATCCTCTATCCTATCCTATCCTCTATCCTATCCTATCCTCTATCCTATCCTATCCTCTATCCTATCCTATCTTCAATCCTATCCTATCCTCTATCCTATCCTATCCTCTATCCTATCCTTTCCTCTATCCTCTCCATTTACCTATCCTATCCTCTATCCTATCCTTTCCTCTATTCTATCCTATCCTCTATCCTATCCTATCCACTTTCCTATCCTATCCTCTATCCTATTCTATCCTCTATCCTATCCTATCCTCTATCCTATCCTATGCTCTATCCTATCCTATGCTCTATCCTATCCAATCCCCTATCCTATCCTGAATCCTATCCTATCCTGAATCCTATCCTATCCCCTATCCTATCCTATCCTCTATCCTATACTATCCTCTATCCTATCCTATCCTCTATCCTATCCTATCCTCTATCCTATCCTATCCTCTATCCTATCCTAACCTCTATCCTATACTATCCTCTATCCTATCCTATCCTCTATCCTATCCTATCCTCTATCCTATCCTATCCTCTATCCTATTATATCCTCTATCCTATCCTATGCTGTATCCTATCCAATCCCCTATCCTATCCTCAATCCTATCCTATCCTCTATCCTATCCTATCCTCTATCCTATCCTATCCTCTATCCTATCCTATCCTCTATCCTATCCTATCCTCTATCCTATCCTATCTTCAATCCTATCCTATCCTCTATCCTATCACATCCTCTATCCTATCCTATCCTCAATCCTATCCCATCCTCTTTCCTATCCCATCCCCTATCCTATCCTCTATCCTGTCCTTTCCTCTATCCTATCGTATCCTCTATCCTATAATATCCTCAATCCTATCCTATCCTCTATCCTATCGTATCCTCTATCCTGTCCCATCCTCTATCCTATCCTATCCTATCCTCTATCCTATCCTATCCTCTATCCTATTATATCCACTTTCCTATCCTATCCTCTATCCTATTCTATCCTCTATCCTATCCTATCCTCTATCCTATCCTATGCTCTATCCTATCCAATCCCCTATCCTATCCTCTATCCTATCCTATCCTCTATCCTATCCTATGCTCTATCCTATCCAATCCCCTATCCTATCCTCAATCCTATCCTCTATCCTATCCCATCCTCTATCATATCCTATCCACTTTCCTATCCTATCCTGTATCCTATTCTATCCTCTATCCTATCCTATCCTCTATCCTATCCTATCCTCTATCCTATCCCATCACCTATCCTATCCTCTATCCTATCCTATCGCTAATCCTATAATATCCTCTATCCTATCCTATCCTCTATCCTATCCAATCCCCTACCCTATCCTCAATCTTATCCTATCCTCTCTCCTATAATATCCTCTATCCTACCCAATCCTCTATCCTATCCTATCATCTATCCTATCCTATCCTCTATCCTATCGTATCCTCTATCTTATCCCATGCTCTATCCTATCCTATCGTCTATCCTATAATATCCTCTATCCTATCCTCTATAATATCGCATCCTCTATCCTATCCAATCCCCTATCCTATCTTTTATCCTATCCTATCCTCTATCCTATCCTATTCTCTATCCTATCCTACATGCTTTCCTATCCTCCATCGTATCCTATCCTCTATCCTATCCTATCCTCTATCCTATCCTTTCCTCTATCTTCTCCATTTACCTATCCTATCCTCTATCCTATCCTTTCCTCTATCCTATCCTATGCTCTATCCTATCCAATCCCCTATCCTATCCTCAATCCTATCCTATCCTCTATCCTATTATATCCTCTATCCTATCATATGCTGTATCCTATCCAATCCCCTATCCTATCCTCAATCCTATCCTATCCTCTATCCTATCCTATCCTCTATCCTATCCTATCCTCTATCCTATCCTATCCTCTATCCTATCCTATCCTCTATCCTATCCTATCTTCAATCCTATCCTATCCTCTATCCTATCACATCCTCTATCCTATCCTATCCTCAATCCTATCCTATCCCATCCCCTATCCTATCCTCTATCCTATCCTATCCTCTATCCTATCCTATCCTCTATCCTATCCTATCCTCTATCCTATCCTATCCACTATCCTATCCTATCCTCTATCCTATCCAATCCTCTATCCTATCCTATCCTCTATCCTATCGTATCCTCTATCCTGTCCCATCCTCTATCCTATCCTATCCTATCCTCTGTCCTATCCTATCCTCTATCCTATTATATCCACTTTCCTATCCTATCCTCTATCCTATTCTATCCTCTATCCTATCCTACCCTCTATCCTATCCTATCGTATCCTCTATCCTATCCTACCCTCTATCCTATCCTATCGTATCCTCTATCGTATCCTATCCTCATTCCTATCGTATCCTGTATCCTATCCTATCCTCTATCCTATCCTATCCTCTATCCTATCCTATCCTATCCTCTATCCTAACCTATCCTCTATCCTATCCTATTCTCCATCCTATCATATCCTATCCTCTACCGCCTCCTATCCTGTATCCGATCCAATCCCCTATCGTCTACCGTATGATATTCTCTATCCTATCCAATCCTCTATCGTATCCGATCCACTATCATATCCTATCCTCTATCCTATCCTATCATCTATCCTATCCTATCCTCTATCCTATCCTATCCTCTATCCCATCCTATCCTCTATCCTATCCTATCCTCTATCCTATCCTATCCTCTATCCTCTATCCTATCCTATCCTCTATCCTATCCTATCGTATCCTCTATCGTATCCTATCCTCTATCCCATCCTATCCCCTATCCTATCCTCAATCCTATCCTATCCTCTATCCTATCCTATCCTCTATCCTATCCTATCCTCTATCCTATCCTATCCTCTATCCTATCCTATCCTCTATCCTATCCTATCCTCTATCCTATCCTATCCTCTATCCTATCCTATCCTCTATCCTATTATATCCTCTATCCTATCCTATGCTGTATCCTATCCAATCCCCTATCCTATCCTCAATCCTATCCTATCCTCTATCCTATCCTATCCTCTATCCTATCCTATCCTCTATCCTATCCTATCCTCTATCCTATCCTATCCTCTATCCTATCCTATCTTCTATCCTATCCTATCCTCTATCCTATCACATCCTCTATCCTATCCTATCCTCAATCCTATCCTATCCTCTTTCCTATCCCATCCCCTATCCTATCCTCTATCCTATCCTTTCCTCTATTCTATCGTATCCTCTATCCTATAATATCCTCAATCCTATCCTATCCTCTATCCTATCGTATCCTCTATCCTGTCCCATCCTCTATCCTATCCTATCCTATCCTCTATCCTATCCTATCCTCTATCCTATTATATCCACTTTCCTATCCTATCCTCTATCCTATTCTATCCTCAATCCTATCCTATCCTCTATCCTATCCCATCCCCTATCCTATCCTCTATCCTCTCCTATCCTCTATCCTATCCTTTCCTCTATCCTCTCCATTTACCTATCCTATCCTCTATCCTATCCTTTCCTCTATTCTATCCTATCCTCTATCCTATCCTATCCACTTTCCTATCCTATCCTCTATCCTATTCTATCCTCTATCCTATCCTATCCTCTATCCTATCCTATGCTCTATCCTATCCTATGCTCTATCCTATCCAATCCCCTATCCTATCCTCTATCCTATCCTATCCTCTATCCTATCCTATCCTCTATCCTATCCTATCCTCTATCCTATCCTATCCTCTATCCTATCCTATCTTCAATCCTATCCTATCCTCTATCCTATCCTATCCTCTATCCTATCCTTTCCTCTATCCTCTCCATTTACCTATCCTATCCTCTATCCTATCCTTTCCTCTATTCTATCCTATCCTCTATCCTATCCTATCCACTTTCCTATCCTATCCTCTATCCTATTCTATCCTCTATCCTATCCTATCCTCTATCCTATCCTATGCTCTATCCTATCCTATGCTCTATCCTATCCAATCCCCTATCCTATCCTGAATCCTATCCTATCCTGAATCCTATCCTATCCCCTATCCTATCCTATCCTCTATCCTATACTATCCTCTATCCTATCCTATCCTCTATCCTATCCAATCCTCTATCCTATCCTATCCTCTATCCTATCCTAACCTCTATCCTATACTATCCTCTATCCTATCCTATCCTCTATCCTATCCTATCCTCTATCCTATCCTATCCTCTATCCTATTATATCCTCTATCCTATCCTATGCTGTATCCTATCCAATCCCCTATCCTATCCTCAATCCTATCCTATCCTCTATCCTATCCTATCCTCTATCCTATCCTATCCTCTATCCTATCCTATCCTCTATCCTATCCTATCTTCAATCCTATCCTATCCTCTATCCTATCACATCCTCTATCCTATCCTATCCTCAATCCTATCCCATCCTCTTTCCTATCCCATCCCCTATCCTATCCTCTATCCTGTCCTTTCCTCTATCCTATCGTATCCTCTATCCTATAATATCCTCAATCCTATCCTATCCTCTATCCTATCGTATCCTCTATCCTGTCCCATCCTCTATCCTATCCTATCCTATCCTCTATCCTATCCTATCCTCTATCCTATTATATCCACTTTCCTATCCTATCCTCTATCCTATTCTATCCTCTATCCTATCCTATCCTCTATCCTATCCTATGCTCTATCCTATCCAATCCCCTATCCTATCCTCTATCCTATCCTATCCTCTATCCTATCCTATGCTCTATCCTATCCAATCCCCTATCCTATCCTCAATCCTATCCTCTATCCTATCCCATCCTCTATCATATCCTATCCACTTTCCTATCCTATCCTGTATCCTATTCTATCCTCTATCCTATCCTATCCTCTATCCTATCCTATCCTCTATCCTATCCCATCACCTATCCTATCCTCTATCCTATCCTATCGCTAATCCTATAATATCCTCTATCCTATCCTATCCTCTATCCTATCCAATCCCCTACCCTATCCTCAATCTTATCCTATCCTCTCTCCTATAATATCCTCTATCCTACCCAATCCTCTATCCTATCCTATCATCTACCAGATCCTATCCTCTATCCTATCGTATCCTCTATCTTATCCCATGCTCTATCCTATCCTATCGTCTATCCTATAATATCCTCTATCCTATCCTCTATAATATCGCATCCTCTATCCTATCCAATCCCCTATCCTATCTTCTATCCTATCCTATCCTCTATCCTATCCTATTCTCTATCCTATCCTATATGCTTTCCTATCCTCCATCGTATCCTATCCTCTATCCTATCCTATCCTCTATCCTATCCTTTCCTCTATCCTCTCCATTTACCTATCCTATCCTCTATCCTATCCTTTCCTCTATCCTATCCTATGCTCTATCCTATCCAATCCCCTATCCTATCCTCAATCCTATCCTATCCTCTATTCTATTCTATCCTCTATCCTATCCTATCCTCTATCCTATCCTATCCTCTATCCTATCCCATCCCCTATCCTATCCTCTATCCTATCCTATCCTCTATCCTATCCTATCCTCTATCCTATTATATCCTCTATCCTATCATATGCTGTATCCTATCCAATCCCCTATCCTATCCTCAATCCTATCCTATCCTCTATCCTATCCTATCCTCTATCCTATCCTATCCTCTATCCTATCCTATCCTCTATCCTATCCTATCCTCTATCCTATCCTATCCTCTATCCTATCCTATCTTCAATCCTATCCTATCCTCTATCCTATCACATCCTGTATCCTATCCTATCCTCAATCCTATCCTATCCCATCCCCTATCCTATCCTCTATCCTATCCTATCCTCTATCCTATCCTATCCTCTATCCTATCCTATCCTCTATCCTATCCTATCCACTATCCTATCCTATCCTCTATCCTATCCAATCCTCTATCCTATCCTATCCTCTATCCTATCGTATCCTCTATCCTGTCCCATCCTCTATCCTATCCTATCCTATCCTCTATCCTATCCTATCCTCTATCCTATTATATCCACTTTCCTATCCTATCCTCTATCCTATTCTATCCTCTATCCTATCCTACCCTCTATCCTATCCTATCGTATCCTCTATCCTATCCTACCCTCTATCCTATCCTATCGTATCCTCTATCGTATCCTGTATCCTATCCTATCCTCTATCCTATCCTATCCTCTATCCTATCCTATCCTATCCTCTATCCTAACCTATCCTCTATCCTATCCTATTCTCCATCCTATCATATCCTCTATCCTATCCTATCCTCTATCCTCTATCCTATCCTATCCTCTATCCTATCCTATCTTATCCTCTATCGTATCCTATCCTCTATCCCATCCTATCCCCTATCCTATCCTCAATCCTATCCTATCCTCTATCCTATCCTATCCTCTATCCTATCCTATCCTCTATCCTATCCTATCCTCTATCCTATCCTTTCCTCTATCCTCTCCATTTACCTATCCTATCCTCTATCCTATCCTTTCCTCTATCCTATCCTATGCTCTATCCTATCCAATCCCCTATCCTATCCTCAATCCTATCCTATCCTCTATTCTATTCTATCCTCTATCCTATCCTATCCTCTATCCTATCCTATCCTCTATCCTATCCCATCCCCTATCCTATCCTCTATCCTATCCTATCCTCTATCCTATCCTATCCTCTATCCTATTATATCCTCTATCCTATCATATGCTGTATCCTATCCAATCCCCTATCCTATCCTCAATCCTATCCTATCCTCTATCCTATCCTATCCTCTATCCTATCCTATCCTCTATCCTATCCTATCCTCTATCCTATCCTATCCTCTATCCTATCCTATCCTCTATCCTATCCTATCTTCAATCCTATCCTATCCTCTATCCTATCACATCCTGTATCCTATCCTATCCTCAATCCTATCCTATCCCATCCCCTATCCTATCCTCTATCCTATCCTATCCTCTATCCTATCCTATCCTCTATCCTATCCTATCCTCTATCCTATCCTATCCACTATCCTATCCTATCCTCTATCCTATCCAATCCTCTATCCTATCCTATCCTCTATCCTATCGTATCCTCTATCCTGTCCCATCCTCTATCCTATCCTATCCTATCCTCTATCCTATCCTATCCTCTATCCTATTATATCCACTTTCCTATCCTATCCTCTATCCTATTCTATCCTCTATCCTATCCTACCCTCTATCCTATCCTATCGTATCCTCTATCCTATCCTACCCTCTATCCTATCCTATCGTATCCTCTATCGTATCCTGTATCCTATCCTATCCTCTATCCTATCCTATCCTCTATCCTATCCTATCCTATCCTCTATCCTAACCTATCCTCTATCCTATCCTATTCTCCATCCTATCATATCCTATCCTCTACCGCCTCCTATCCTGTATCCGATCCAATCCCCTATCGTCTACCGTATGATATTCTCTATCCTATCCAATCCTCTATCGTATCCGATCCACTATCATATCCTATCCTCTATCCTATCCTATCATCTATCCTATCCTATCCTCTATCCTATCCTATCATCTATCCTATCCTATCCTCTATCCTATCCTATCCTCTATCCCATCCTATCCTCTATCCTATCCTATCCTCTATCCTATCCTATCCTCTATCCTCTATCCTATCCTATCCTCTATCCTATCCTATCTTATCCTCTATCGTATCCTATCCTCTATCCCATCCTATCCCATATCCTATCCTCAATCCTATCCTATCCTCTATCCTATCCTATCCTCTATCCTATCCTATCCTCTATCCTATCCTATCCTCTATCCTATCCTATCCTCTATCCTATCCTATCTTCAATCCTATCCTATCCTCTATCCTATCCTATGCTCTATCCTATCATATCCTCTATCCTATCCTATCCTCTATCCTATCCTATCCTCTATCCTATCCTATCCTCGATCCTATCCTATCCTCTATCCTATCCTATCCTCTATCCTATCTTATCCTCTATCTTATCCTATCCTCTATCCTATCCTATCATCTATCCTATCGTATCTTCTATCCTATCCTATCCTCTATCATATCCTATCCTCTATCCTATCCTATCCTCTATCCTATCCTATCCTCTATCCTATCCTATCCTCTATCCTATCCTATCCTCTATCCTATCCTATCCTCTATCCTATCCTATCGTATCCTCTATCGTATCCTATCCTCTATCCTATCCTATCCTCTATCCTATCCTATCCTCTATACTATCCTATCCTCTATCCTCTCCTATCCTGTATCCGATCCAATCCCCTATCCTCTATCCTATCCTATTCTCTATCCTATCCTCATTCCTATCGTATCCTCTATCCTATCCTATCCTCTATCCTATCCTATCCTCTGTCCTGTCCTATCCTCTATCCTATCCTATTCTCTATCCTATCCTATCCTTTCCTCTATCCTATCCTATCCTCTATCCTATCCTATTCTCTATCCTATCCTATCGTATCCTCTATCGTATCCTATCCTCTATCCTATCCTATCCTCTATCCTATCCTATCGTATCCTCTATCGTATCCTATCCTCTATCCTATCCTATCCTCTATCCTATCCTATCCTCTATACTATCCTATCCTCTATCGTCTCCTATCCTGTATCCGATCCAATCCCCTATCCTCTATCCTATCCTATTCTCTATCCTATCCTCATTCCTATCGTATCCTCTATCCTATCCTATCCTCTATCCTATCCTATCCTATCCTCTATCCTATCCTATCCTCTATCCTATCCAATCCTCTATAATATCCGATCCACTATCATATCCTATCCTCTATCCTATCCTAACCTCTATCCTATCCTATCCTCTATCCTATCCTATCCTCAATCCTATCCTATCCTCTATCCTATCCTATCCTCTATCCTCTATCCTCTATCCTCTATCCTATCCTATCCTCTATCCTATCCTATCCTCTATCCTATTCAATCCCCTATCCTATCCTCTATCCTATCCTATCCTCTATCTTATCCTATCCTCTATCCTATCCTATCATCTATCCTATCCTATCCTCTATCCTATCCTATCCTCTACCCTATCCTATCCTCTATCCTATCCTCTCCTCTATCCTATCCTATCCTCTATCCTATCCAATCCTCTATACTATCCTCTATCCTATCCTATCCTCTATCTTATCCTATCCTCCATCCTATCCTATCATCTATCCTATCCTATCCTCTATCCTATCCTATCCTCTACCCTATCCTATCCTCTATCCTATCCTATCCTCTATCCTATCCTATCCTCTATCTTATCCTATCCTCTATCCTATCCTATCCTCTATCCTATCCTATCCTCTATCCTTTCCTATCCTATATCCTATCCTATCCTGTATCCTATCCTATCCTCTATCCTATCCAATCCCCTATCATATCCTCTATCCTATCCTATCCTCTATCCTATCCTATCTTCAATCCTATCCTATCCTCTATCCTATCCTATGCTCTATCCTATCATATCCTCTATCCTATCCTATCCTCTATCCTATCCTATCCTCTATCCTATCCTATCCTCGATCCTATCCTATCCTCTATCCTATCCTATCCTCTATCCTATCTTATCCTCTATCTTATCCTATCCTCTATCCTATCCTATCATCTATCCTATCGTATCTTCTATCCTATCCTATCCTCTATCATATCCTATCCTCTATCCTATCCTATCCTCTATCCTATCCTATCGTATCCTCTATCGTATCCTATCCTCTATCCTATCCTATCCTCTATCCTATCCTATCCTCTATCCTATCCTATCCTCTGTCCTGTCCTATCCTCTATCCTATCCTATTCTCTATCCTATCCTATCGTATCCTCTATCCTATCCTATCCTCTATCCTATCCTATTCTCTATCCTATCCTATCGTATCCTCTATCGTATCCTATCCTCTATCCTATCCTATCCTCTATCCTATCCTATCGTATCCTCTATCGTATCCTATCCTCTATCCTATCCTATCCTCTATCCTATCCTATCCTCTATACTATCCTATCCTCTATCGTCTCCTATCCTGTATCCGATCCAATCCCCTATCCTCTATCCTATCCTATTCTCTATCCTATCCTCATTCCTATCGTATCCTCTATCCTATCCTATCCTCTATCCTATCCTATCCTATCCTCTATCCTATCCTATCCTCTATCCTATCCAATCCTCTATAATATCCGATCCACTATCATATCCTATCCTCTATCCTATCCTAACCTCTATCCTATCCTATCCTCTATCCTATCCTATCCTCAATCCTATCCTATCCTCTATCCTATCCTATCCTCTATCCTCTATCCTATCCTATCCTCTATCCTATCCTATCCTCTATCCTATTCAATCCCCTATCCTATCCTCTATCCTATCCTATCCTCTATCTTATCCTATCCTCTATCCTATCCTATCATCTATCCTATCCTATCCTCTATCCTATCCTATCCTCTACCCTATCCTATCCTCTATCCTATCCTCTCCTCTATCCTATCCTATCCTCTATCCTATCCAATCCTCTATACTATCCTCTATCCTATCCTATCCTCTATCTTATCCTATCCTCCATCCTATCCTATCATCTATCCTATCCTATCCTCTATCCTATCCTATCCTCTACCCTATCCTATCTTCTATCCTATCCTATCCTCTATCCTATCCTATCCTCTATCTTATCCTATCCTCTATCCTATCCTATCCTCTATCCTATCCTATCCTCTATCCTTTCCTATCCTATATCCTATCCTATCCTGTATCCTATCCTATCCTCTATCCTATCCAATCCCCTATCATATCCTCTATCCTATCCTATCCTCTATCCTATCCTATCTTCAATCCTATCCTATCCTCTATCCTATCCTATGCTCTATCCTATCATATCCTCTATCCTATCCTATCCTCTATCCTATCCTATCCTCTATCCTATCCTATCCTCGATCCTATCCTATCCTCTATCCTATCCTATCCTCTATCCTATCTTATCCTCTATCTTATCCTATCCTCTATCCTATCCTATCATCTATCCTATCGTATCTTCTATCCTATCCTATCCTCTATCATATCCTATCCTCTATCCTATCCTATCCTCTATCCTATCCTATCCTCTATCCTATCCTATCCTCTATCCTATCCTATCCTCTATCCTATCCTATCGTATCCTCTATCGTATCCTATCCTCTATCCTATCCTATCCTCTATCCTATCCTATCCTCTATACTATCCTATCCTCTATCCTCTCCTATCCTGTATCCGATCCAATCCCCTATCCTCTATCCTATCCTATTCTCTATCCTATCCTCATTCCTATCGTATCCTCTATCCTATCCTATCCTCTATCCTATCCTATCCTCTGTCCTGTCCTATCCTCTATCCTATCCTATTCTCTATCCTATCCTATCGTATCCTCTATCCTATCCTATCCTCTATCCTATCCTATTCTCTATCCTATCCTATCGTATCCTCTATCGTATCCTATCCTCTATCCTATCCTATCCTCTATCCTATCCTATCGTATCCTCTATCGTATCCTATCCTCTATCCTATCCTATCCTCTATCCTATCCTATCCTCTATACTATCCTATCCTCTATCGTCTCCTATCCTGTATCCGATCCAATCCCCTATCCTCTATCCTATCCTATTCTTTATCCTATCCTCATTCCTATCGTATCCTCTATCCTATCCTATCCTCTATCCTATCCTATCCTATCCTCTATCCTATCCTATCCTCTATCCTATCCTATCCTCTATCCTATCCTATCCTCTATCCCATCCTATCCTCTATCCTATCCTATCCTCTATCCTATCCTATCCTCTATCCTATCCTATTCTCTATCCTATCCTATCCTCTATCCTCTATCCTCTATCCTATCCTATCCTCTATCCTATCCTATCGTATCCTCTATCGTATCCTATCCTCTATCCCATCCTATGCTCTATCCTATCATATCCTCTATCTTATCCTATCCTCTATCCTATCCTATCCTATATCCTATCCTTTCCTCTATGCTATCCTATCCTCTATCATATCCTATCCTCTATCTTATACTATCCTCTATCCTATCCAATCCTCTATCCTATCCTCTATCCGATCCTATCCTCTATCCTATCCTATCCTCTATCCTATCCTATCCTCTATCAAATCCTATCCTCTATCCTATCCTATCCTCTATCCTATCCTATCCTCTATCCTATCCTATCCTCTATCCTATCCTATCCTCTATCCTATCCTATCCTCTATACTATCCTATCCTCTATCCTCTCCTATCCTGTATCCGATCCAATCCCCTATCCTCTATCCTATCCTATTCTCTATCCTATCCTCATTCCTATCGTATCCTCTATCCTATCCTATCCTCTATCCTATCCTATCCTCTGTCCTGTCCTATCCTCTATCCTATCCTATGCTCTATCCTATCCTATCGTATCCTCTATCCTATCCTATCCTCTATCCTATCCTATCCTCTATCCTATCCTACCCTCTATCCTATCCTATCGTATCCTCTATCGTACCCTATCCTCTATCCTATCCTATCCTCTATCCTATCCTATCCTCTATACTATCCTATCCTCTATCCTATCCTATCCTCTATCCTATCCTATCCTCTATACTATCCTATCCTCTATCGTCTCCTATCCTGTATCCGATCCAATCCCCTATCCTCTATCCTATCCTATTCTCTATCCTATCCTCATTCCTATCGTATCCTCTATCCTATCCTATCCTCTATCCTATCCTATCCTCTATCCTATCCTATCCTATCCTCTATCCTATCCTATCCTCTATCCTATCCAATCCTCTATCCTATCCGATCCACTATCATATCCTATCCTCTATCCTATCCTAACCTCTATCCTATCCTATCCTCTATCCTATCCTATCCTCAATCCTATCCTATCCTCTATCCTATCCTATCCTCTATCCTCTATCCTATCCTATCCTCTATCCTATCCTCTATCCTCTATCCTATCCTATCCTCTATCCTATCCTATCCTCTATCCTATCCTATCCTCTATCCTATCCTATCCTCTATCCTATCCTATCGTATCCTCTATCGTATCCTATCCTCTATCCTATCCTATCCTCTATCCTATTCAATCCCCTATCCTACCCTCTATCCTATCCTATCCTCTATCTTATCCTATCCTCTATCCTATCCTATCATCTATCCTATCCTATCCTCTATCCTATCCTATCCTCTACCCTATCCTATCCTCTATTCTATCCTATCCTCTATCCTATCCTATCCTCTATCCTATCCAATCCCCTATCCTATCCTCTATCCTATCCTATCCTCTATCTTATCCTATCCTCCATCCTATCCTATCATCTATCCTATCCTATCCTCTATCCTATCCTATCCTCTACCCTATCCTATCCTCTATCCTATCCTATCCTCTATCCTATCCTATCCTCTATCTTATCCTATCCTCAATCCTATCCTACCCTCTATCCTATCCTATCCTATCCTCTATCCTATCCTATCCTATCCTCTATCCTATCCTATCCTCTATCCTATCCTATCCTCTATCCTATCCTATCCTCTATCCTATCCTATCCTCGATCCTATCCTATCCTCTATCCTATCCTATCCTCTATCCTATCCTATCCTCTACCCTATCCTATCCTCTATCCTATCCTATCCTCTATCCTAACCTATCCTCTATCCTATCCTATTCTCTATCCTATCCTATCCTATCCTCTACCGTCTCCTATCCTGTATCCGATCCAATCCCCTATCGTCTACAGTATCATATTCTCTATCCTATCCAATCCTCTATCCTATCCGATCCTCTATCATATCCTATCCTCTTTCCTATAATATCATCTATCCTATCATATTCTCTATCCTATCCTATCGTATCCTCTGTCCTATCCTATCCTCGATCCTATCCTATCCTCTATCCTATCCTATCCTCTATACTATCCTATCCTATCCTCTATCCTATCCTATCCTCTATCCTATCCTATCCTCTATCCTATAATATCATCTGTCCTATCCTATCCTCTATCGTATCCAATCGCCTATCCTATCCTCTATCGTATCCTATGCTCTATCCTATCCTATCCTCTATCCTATCCTATCCTCTATCCTATCCTACCCTCTATCCTATCCTTTCGTATCCTCTATCGTATCCTATCCTCTATCCTATCCTATCCTCTATCCTATCCTATCCTCTATACTATCCTATCCTCTATCCTATCCTATCCTCTATCCTATCCTATCCTCTATCCTATCCTATCCTCTATCCTATCCTATCCTCTATCATATCCTATCCTCTATCCTATCCTATCCTCTATCCTATCCTATCCTCTATAATATCGTATCCTCTATCATATCCTATCCTCTATCCTATCCTTTCGTATCCTCTATCGCATCCTATCCTCTATCCTATCCTATCCTCTATCCTATCCTATCCTCTATAATATCGTATCCTCTATCATATCCTATCCTCATTCCTATAATATCATCTGTCCTATCCTATCCTCTATCCTATCCTATCCTCTATCCTATCCTATCCTATCCTCTATCCTATCCTATCCTATCCTCTATCCTATGCTATCCTCTATCCTATCCTCTATCCTTTCCTATCATCTATCCTATACTATCCTCCATCCTATCCTATGCTTTATCCTATCCTATTCTCTATCCTATCCTATCCTCTATCCTATCCTATCCTCTATCCTATCCTATCCTCTATACTATCCTATCCTCTATCCTATCCTATCCTCTATCCTATCCTATCCTCTATCATATCCTATCCTCTATCCTATCCTATCCTCTATCCTATCCTATCCTCTATCCTATCCTATCCTCTATCATATCCAATCCTCTATCCTATCCTTTCGTATCCTCTATCGCATCCTATCCTCTATCCTATCCTATCCTCTATCCTATCCTATCCTCTATAATATCGTATCCTCTATCATATCCTATCCTCATTCCTATAATATCATCTGTCCTATCCTATCCTCTATCCTATCCAATCCACTATCCTATCCTCTATCGTATCCTATGCTCTATCCTATCCTATCCTCTATCCTATCCTATCCCCTATCCTGTCCTATACTATCCTCTATCATATGCTATCCTCTATCCTATCCTATCCTCTATCATTTCCTATCCTCTATCCTATTATATCCTCTATCGTATCC
Organism: Halictus rubicundus; assembly: GCF_050948215.1. Taxonomy (NCBI): domain Eukaryota; kingdom Metazoa; phylum Arthropoda; class Insecta; order Hymenoptera; family Halictidae; genus Halictus; species Halictus rubicundus. The sequence continues at coordinate 27,255 of NW_027489022.1, read as the reverse complement.
TATCCTCTATCCTATCCTATCCTCTATCCTATCCTATGCTCTATCCTATCATATCCTCTATCTTATCCTATCCTCTATCCTATCCAATCCTCTATCCTATCCTCTATCCGATCCTATCTTCTATCCTATCCTATCCTCTATCATATTCTATTCTCTATCCTATCCTATCCTCTATCCTATCTTATCCTCTATCTTATCCTATCCTCTATCCTATCCTATCATCTATCCTATCCTATCTTCTATCCTATCCTATCCTCTATCATATCCTATCCTCTATCCTATCCTATCCTCTATCCTATCCTATTATCTATCCTATCCTATCCTCTATCCTATCCTATCCTCTATCCTATCCTATCCTCTATCCTATCCTATCCTCTATCCTATCCTATCCTCTATCCTATCCTATCCTCTATCCTATCCTATCCTCTATCCTATCCTATCCTCTATCCTATCCTATCGTATCCTCTATCGTATCCTATCCTCTATCCTATCCTATCCTCTATCCTATCCTATCCTCTATACTATCCTATCCTCTATCCTCTCCTATCCTGTATCCGATCCAATCCCCTATCCTCTATCCTATCCTATTCTCTATCCTATCCTCATTCCTATCGTATCCTCTATCCTATCCTATCCTCTATCCTATCCTATCCTCTATCCTATCCTATCGTATCCTCTATCGTATCCTATCCTCTATCCTATCCTATCCTCTATCCTATCCTATCCTCTATACTATCCTATCCTCTATCCTCTCCTATCCTGTATCCGATCCAATCCCCTATCCTCTATCCTATCCTATTCTCTATCCTATCCTCATTCCTATCGTATCCTCTATCCTATCCTATCCTCTATCCTATCCTATCCTCTATCCTATCCTATCCTATCCTCTATCCTATCCTATCCTCTATCCTATCCAATCCTCTATAATATCCGATCCACTATCATATCCTATCCTCTATCCTATCCTAACCTCTATCCTATCCTATCCTCTATCCTATCCTATCCTCAATCCTATCCTATCCTCTATCCTATCCTATCCTCTATCCTCTATCCTATCCTATCCTCTATCCTATCCTATCCTCTATCCTATCCTATCCTATCCTCTATCCTATCCTATCCTCTATCCTATTCAATCCCCTATCCTATCCTCTATCCTATCCTATCCTCTATCTTATCCTATCCTCTATCCTATCCTATCATCTATCCTATCCTATCCTCTATCCTATCCTATCCTCTACCCTACCCTATCCTCTATCCTATCCTATCCTCTATCCTATCCTATCCTCTATCCTATCCAATCCCCTATCCTATCCTCTATCCTATCCTATCCTATATCTTATCCTATCCTCCATCCTATCCTATCATCTATCCTATCCTATCCTCTATCCTATCCTATCCTCTACCCTATCCTATCCTCTATCCTATCCTATCCTCTATCCTATCCTATCCTCTATCTTATCCTATCCTCTATCCTATCCTATCCTCTATCCTATCCTATCCTCTATCCTTTCCTATCCTATATCCTATCCTATCCTGTATCCTATCCTATCCTCTATCCTATCCAATCCCCTATCATGTCCTCTATCCGATCCTATCCTCTATCCTATCCTATCCTCTACCCTATTCTATCCTCTATCCTATCCTATCCTCTATCCTAACCTATCCTGTATCCTATCCTACTCTCTATCCTATTATATCCTATCCTGTACCGCCTCCTATCCTGTATCCGATCCAATCCCCTATCGTCTACCGTATCATATTCTCTATCCTATCCTCTATCCTATCCAATCCTCTGTCCTATCCTATCCTCTATAATATCGTATCCTCTATCATATCCTTTCCTCTTTCCTATAATATCATCTATCCTATCCTATCCTCTATCCTATCCTATCCTCTATCGTCTCCTATCATCTATCCTATCCAATCCCCTATGATATCCTCTATCCAATCCTATCCTCTATCCTATCCTATCCTCTATCCTATCCTATCCTCTATCCTATCCTATCCTCTATCCTATCCTATCCTCTATCTTATCCTATCCTCTATCCTATCCAATCCTCTATCCTATCCTCTATCCGATCCTATCTTCTATCCTATCCTATCCTCTATCATATCCTATCCTCTATCCTATCCTATCCTCTATCCTATCCTATCCTCTATACTATCCTATCCTCTACAATATCGTATCCTCTATCATATCCTTTCCTCTTTCCTATAATATCATCTATCCTATCCTATCCTCTATCCTATCCTATCCTCTATCATATCCTATCCTCTATCCTATCCTATCCTCTGTCCTGTCCTATCCTCTATCCTATCCTATTCTCTATCGTATCCTCTATCCTATCCTATCCTTTATAATATCCTATCCTCTATCTTATCCTATCCTCTATAATATCGTATCCTCCATCATATCCTTTCCTCTTTCCTATAATATCATCTATCCTATCCTATCCTCTATCTTATCCTATCCTCTATCCTATCCTATCATCTACCCTATCGTATCCTCTATCCTATCCTATCCTCTATACTATCCTATCCTCTATCGTCTCCTATCCTGTATCCGATACAATCCCCAATCCTCTATCCTATCCTATTCTCTATCCTATCCTCATTCCTATCGTATCCTCTATCCTATCCTATCCTCTATCCTATCCTATCCTATCCTCTATCCTAACCTATCCTCTATCCTATCCTATTCTCCATCCTATCCTATCCTATCCTCTACCGCCTCCTATCCTGTATCCGATCCAATCCCCTACCGTCTACCGTATCATATTCTCTATCCTATCCAATCGTCTATCCTATCCGATCCACTATCATATCCTATCCTCTATCCTATCCTATCCTCTATCCTATCCTATCCTCTATCCTATCCTATCCTCTATCCTATCCTATCCTCTATCCTATCCTATCCTCTATTCTATCCTATCGTATCCTCTATCGTATCCTATCCTATATCCTATCCTATCGTATCCTCTATCGTATCCTGTCCTCTATCCTATCCTATCCTCTATCCTATCCAATCCCCTATCCTATCCTCTATCCTATCCTATCCTCTATCTTATCCTATCCTCCATCCTATCCTATCATCTATCCTATCCTATCCTCTATCCTATCCTATCCTCTATCCCATCCTATCCTCTATCCTATCCTATCCTCTATCCTATCCTATCGTCTATCCTATCCTATCCTCTATCCTATCCTATCCTCTATCCTATCCTATCCTCTATACTATCCTATCCTCTATCCTATCCTATCCTCTATCGTCTCCTATCCTGTATCCGATCCAATCCCCTATCCTCTATCCTATCCTATTCTCTATCCTATCCTCATTCCTATCGTATCCTCTATCCTATCCTATCCTCTATCCTATCCTATCCTCTATCCTATCCTATCCTATCCTCTATCCTATCCTATCCTCTATCCTATCCTATCCTCTATCCTATCCAATCCTCTATGCTATCCGATCCACTATCATATCCTATCCTCTATCCTATCCTAACCTCTATCCTATCCTATCCTCTATCCTATCCTATCCTCAATCCTATCCTATCCTCTATCCTATCCTATCCTCTATCCTCTATCCTATCCTATCCTCTATCCTATCCTCTATCCTCTATCCTCTATCCTATCCTATCCTCTATCCTATCCTATCCTCTATCCTATTCAATCCCCTATCCTATCCTCTATCCTATCCTATCCTCTATCTTATCCTATCCTCTATCCTATCCTATCATCTATCCTATCCTATCCTCTATCCTATCCTATCCTCTATCCTATGCTATCCTCTACCCTATCCTATCCTCTATCCTATCCTATCCTCTATCCTATCCTATCCTCTATCTTATCCTATCCTCTATCCTATCCTATCCTCTATCCTATCCTATCCTCTATCCTTTCCTATCCTCTATCCTATCCTATCCTGTATCCTATCCTATCCTCTATCCTATCCAATCCCCTATCATATCCTCTATCCGATCCTATCCTCTATCCTATCCTATCCTCTACCCTATTCTATCCTCTATCCTATCCTATCCTCTATCCTAACCTATCCTCTATCCTATCCTACTCTCTATCCTATTATATCCTATCCTGTACCGCCTCCTATCCTGTATCCGATCCAATCCCCTATCGTCTACCGTATCATATTCCCTATCCTATCCTCTATCCTATCCAATCCTCTGTCCTATCCTATCCTCTATAATATCGTATCCTCTATCATATCCTTTCCTCTTTCCTATAATATCATCTATCCTATCCTATCCTCTATCCTATCCTATCCTCTATCGTCTCCTATCATCTATCCTATCCAATCCCCTATGATATCCTCTATCCAATCCTATCCTCTATAATATCCTATCCTCTATCCTATCCTATCCTCTATCCTATCCTATCCTCTATCCTATCCTATCCTCTATCTTATCCTATCCTCTATCCTATCCAATCCTCTATCCTATCCTCTATCCGATCCTATCTTCTATCCTATCCTATCCTCTATCATATCCTATCCTCTATCCTATCCTATCCTCTATCCTATCCTATCCTCTATCCTATCCTATCCTCTATCCTATCCTATCCTCTATACTATCCTATCCTCTACAATATCGGATCCTCTATCATATCCTTTCCTCTTTCCTATAATATCATCTATCCTATCCTATCCTCTATCCTATCCTATCCTCTATCCTATCTTATCCTCTATCATATCCTATCCTCTATCCTATCCTATCCTCTATCCTATCTTTTCCTCTATCTTATCCTATCCTCTATCCTATCCTATCATCTATCCTATCCTATTTTCTATCCTATCCTATCCTCTATCATATCCTATCCTCTATCCTATCCTATCCTCTGTCCTGTCCTATCCTCTATCCTATCCTATTCCTTATCGTATCCTCTATCCTATCCTATCCTCTATCCTATCCTATCCTTTATAATATCCTATCCTCTATCCTATCCTATCCTCTATAATATCGTATCCTCCATCATATCCTTTCCTCTTTCCTATAATATCATCTATCCTATCCTATCCTCTATCTTATCCTATCCTCTATCCTATCCTATCATCTATCCTATCCTATCCTCTATCCTATCCTATCCTCTACCCTATCGTATCCTCTATCCTATCCTATCCTCTATCCTATCCTATCCTTTATAATATCCTATCCTCTATCCTATCCTATCCTCTATAATATCGTATCCTCCATCATATCCTTTCCTCTATCCTATCCTATCCTCTATCCTATCTTTTCCTCTATCTTATCCTATCCTCTATCCTATCCTATCATCTATCCTATCCTATTTTCTATCCTATCCTATCCTCTATCATATCCTATCCTCTATCCTATCCTATCCTCTGTCCTGTCCTATCCTCTATCCTATCCTATTCCTTATCGTATCCTCTATCCTATCCTATCCTCTATCCTATCCTATCCTTTATAATATCCTATCCTCTATCCTATCCTATCCTCTATCCTATCCTATCCTTTATAATATCCTATCCTCTATCCTATCCTATCCTCTATAATATCGTATCCTCCATCATATCCTTTCCTCTTTCCTATAATATCATCTATCCTATCCTATCCTCTATCCTATCCTATCCTCTACCCTATCGTATCCTCTATCCTATCCTATCCTCTATCCTATCCTATCCTTTATAATATCCTATCCTCTATCCTATCCTATCCTCTATAATATCGTATCCTCCATCATATCCTTCCCTCTTTCCTATAATATCATCTCTCCTATCCTATCCTCTATCTTATCCTATCCTCTATCCTATCCTATCATCTATCCTATTCTATTCTCTATCGTATCCTCATTCCTATCGTATCCTCTAGCCTATCCTATCCTCCATCCTATCCTATCCTCTACCCTATTCTATCCTCTATCCTATCCTATCCTCTATCCTAACCTATCCTCTATCCTATCCTACTCTCTATCCTATTATATCCTATCCTGTACCGCCTCCTATCCTGTATCCGATCCAATCCCCTATCGTCTACCGTATCATATTCTCTATCCTATCCTCTATCCTATCCAATCCTCTGTCCTATCCTATCCTCTATAATATCGTATCCTCTATCATATCCTTTCTCTTTCCTGTAATATCATCTATCCTATCCTATCCTCTATCCTATCCTATCCTCTATCGTCTCCTATCATCTATCCTATCCAATCCTCTATGATATCCTCTATCCAATCCTATCCTCTATCCTATCCTATCCTCTATCCTATCCTATCCTCTATCCTATCCTATCCTCTATCCTATCCTATCCTCTACCCTATCCTATCCTCTATCCTATCTTATCCTCTATCTTATCCTATCCTCTATCCGATCCTATCATCTATCCTATCCTATTTTCTATCCTATCCTATCCTCTATCATATCCTATCCTCTATCCTAGCCTATCCTCTGTCCTGTCCTATCCTCTATCTTATCCTATCCTCTATCCTATCCTATCATCTATCCTATCCTATTCTCTATCCTATCCTCATTCCTATCGTATCCTCTAGCCTATCCTATCCTCCATCCTATCCTATCCTCTACCCTATTCTATCCTCTATCCTATCCTATCCTCTATCCTAACCTATCCTCTATCCTATCCTACTCTCTATCCTATTATATCCTATCCTGTACCGCCTCCTATCCTGTATCCGATCCAATCCCCTATCGTCTACCGTATCATATTCTCTATCCTATCCTCTATCCTATCCAATCCTCTGTCCTATCCTATCCTCTATAATATCGTATCCTCTATCATATCCTTTCTCTTTCCTGTAATATCATCTATCCTATCCTATCCTCTATCCTATCCTATCCTCTATCGTCTCCTATCATCTATCCTATCCAATCCCCTATGATATCCTCTATCCAATCCTATCCTCTATCCTATCCTATCCTCTATCCTATCCTATCCTCTATCCTATCCTATCCTCTATCTTATCCTATCCTCTATCCTATCCAATCCTCTATCCTATCCTCTATCCGATCCTATCTTCTATCCTATCCTATCCTCTATCATATCCTATCCTCTATCCTATCCTATCCTCTATCCTATCCTATCCTCTATCCTATCCTATCCTCTATCCTATCCTATCCTCTATACTATCCTATCCTCTACAATATCGTATCCTCTATCATATCCTTTCCTCTTTCCTATAATATCATCTATCCTATCCTATCCTCTATCCTATCCTATCCTCTATCCTATCCTATCCTCTATCTTATCCTATCCTCTATCCTATCCAATCCTCTATCCTATCCTCTATCCGATCCTATCTTCTATCCTATCCTATCCTCTATCATATCCTATCCTCTATCCTATCCTATCCTCTATCCTATCCTATCCTCTATCCTATCCTATCCTCTATCCTATCCTATCCTCTATACTATCCTATCCTCTACAATATCGTATCCTCTATCATATCCTTTCCTCTTTCCTATAATATCATCTATCCTATCCTATCCTCTATCCTATCCTATCCTCTATCCTATCTTATCCTCTATCATATCCTATTCTCTACCCTATCCTATCCTCTATCCTATCTTATCCTCTATCTTATCCTATCCTCTATAATATCGTATCCTCCATCATATCCTTTCCTCTTTCCTATAATATCATCTATCCTATCCTATCCTCTATCTTATCCTATCCTCTATCCTATCCTATCATCTACCCTATCGTATCCTCTATCCTATCCTATCCTCTATACTATCCTATCCTCTATCGTCTCCTATCCTGTATCCGATACAATCCCCTATCCTCTATCCTATCCTATTCTCTATCCTATCCTCATTCCTATCGTATCCTCTATCCTATCCTATCCTCTATCCTATCCTATCCTCTATCCTATCCTATCCTCTATCCTATCCTATCCTATCCTCTATCCTAACCTATCCTCTATCCTATCCTATTCTCCATCCTATCCTATCCTATCCTCTACCGCCTCCTATCCTGTATCCGATCCAATCCCCTATCGTCTACCGTATCATATTCTCTATCCTATCCAATCCTCTATCCTATCCGATCCACTATCATATCCTATCCTCTATCCTATCCTATCCTCTATCCTATCCTATCCTCTATCCTATCCTATCCTCTATTCTATCCTATCGTATCCTCTATCGTATCCTATCCTATATCCTATCCTATCGTATCCTCTATCGTATCCTGTCCTCTATCCTATCCTATCCTCTATCCTATCCAATCCCCTATCCTATCCTCTATCCTATCCTATCCTCTATCTTATCCTATCCTCCATCCTATCCTATCATCTATCCTATCCTATCCTCTATCCTATCCTATCCTCTATCCCATCCTATCCTCTATCCTATCCTATCCTCTATCCTATCCTATCCTCTATCCTATCCTATCCTCTATCCTCTATCCTATCCTATCCTCTATCCTATCCTATCGTATCCTCTATCGTATCCTATCCTCTATCCCATCCTATCCTCTATCCTATCCAATCCCCTATCCTATCCTCTATCCTATCCTATCCTCTATCTTATCCTATCCTCTATCCTATCCAATCCTCTATCCTATCCAATCCTCTATCCTATCCTCTATCCGATCCTATCTTCTATCCTATCCTATCCTCTATCATATCCTATCCTCTATCCTATCCTATCCTCTATCCTATCTTATCCTCTATCTTATCCTATCCTCTATCCTATCCTATCATCTATCCTATCCTATCTTCTATCCGATCCTATCCTGTATCATATCCTATCCTCTATCCTATCCTATCCTCTATCCTATGCTATCCTCTATCCTATCCTATCCTCTATCCTATCCTATCCTCTATCCTATCCTGCCCTCTATCCTATCCTATCGTATCCTTTATCGTGTCCTATCCTCTATCCTATCCTATCCTCTATTATATCCTATCCTCTATACTATCCTATCCTCTATCCTACCCTATCCTCTATCCTGTCCTATCCTCTATCCTATCCTATCCTCTATCATATCCTATCCTCTATACTATCCTATCCTCTATCCTATCCTATCCTCTATCCTATCCAATCCTCTATCATATCCTACCCTCTATCCTCTCCAATCCTCTATCCTATCCTATCCTCTATCCTATCCTATCGTATCCTCTATCCCATCCTAACGTATCCTCTATCCTATCCTATCCTCTATCCTATCCTATCCTCTGTCCTGTCCTATCCTCTATCCCATCCTATTCTCTATCCTATCCTATCGTATCCTCTATCCTATCCTATCCTCTATCCTATCCTATCCTCTATCCTATCCTACCCTCTATCCTATCCTATCGTATCCTCTATCGTATCCTATCCTCTATCCTATCCTATCCTCTATCCTATCCTATCCTCTATACTATCCTATCCTCTATCCTATCCTATCCTCTATCCTATCCTATCCTCTATCGTCTCCTATCCTGTATCCGATCCAATCCCCTATCCTCTATCCTATCCTATTCTCTATCCTATCCTCATTCCTATCGCATCCTCTATCCTATCCTATCCTCTATCCTATCCTATCCTCTATCCTATCCTATCCTATCCTCTATCCTATCCTATCCTCTATCCTATCCAATCCTCTATCCTATCCGATCCACTATCATATCCTATCCTCTATCCTATCCTAACCTCTATCCTATCCTATCCTCTATCCTATCCTATCCTCAATCCTATCCTATCCTCTATCCTATCCTATCCTCTATCCTCTATCCTATCTTATCCTCTATCCTATCCTATCGTATCCTCTATCGTATCCTATCCTCTATCCTATCCTATCCTCTATCCTATTCAATCCCCTATCCTATCCTCTATCCTATCCTATCCTCTATCTTATCCTATCCTCTATCCTATCCTATCATCTATCCTATCCTATCCTCTATCCTATCCTATCCTCTACCCTATCCTATCCTCTATCCTATCCTATCCTCTATCCTATCCTATCCTCTATCCTATCCAATCCCCTATCCTATCCTCTATCCTATCCTATCCTCTATCTTATCCTATCCTCCATCCTATCCAATCATCTATCCTATCCTATCCTCTATCCTATCCTATCCTCTACCCTACCCTATCCTCTATCCTATCCTATCCTCTATCCTATCCTATCCTCTATCTTATCCTATCCTCTATCCTCTCCTATCCTCTATCCTATCCTATCCTCTATCCTTTCCTATCCTCTATCCTATCCTATCCTGTATCCTATCCTATCCTCTATCCTATCCAATCCCCTATCATATCCTCTATCCGATCCTATCCTCTATCCTATCCTATCCTCTACCCTATTCTATCCTCTATCCTATCCTATCCTCTATCCTAACCTATCCTCTATCCTATCCTACTCTCTATCCTATTATATCCTATCCTGTACCGCCTCCTATCCTGTATCCGATCCAATCCCCTATCGTCTACCGTATCATATTCTCTATCCTATCCTCTATCCTATCCAATCCTCTGTCCTATCCTATCCTCTATAATATTGTATCCTCTATCATATCCTTTCCTCTTTCCTATAATATCATCTATCCTATCCTATCCTCTATCCTATCCTATCCTCTATCGTCTCCTATCATCTATCCTATCCAATCCCCTATGATATCCTCTATCCAATCCTATCCTCTATCCTATCCTATCCTCTATCCTATCCTATCCTCTATCCTATCCTATCCTCTATCCTATCCTATCCTCTATCTTATCCTATCCTCTATCCTATCCCATCCTCTATCCTATCCTCTATCCGATCCTATCTTCTATCCTATCCTATCCTCTATCATATCCTATCCTCTATCCTATCCTATCCTCTATCCTATCCTATCCTCTATCCTATCCTATCCTCTATACTATCCTATCCTCTACAATATCGTATCCTCTATCATATCCTTTCCTCTTTCCTATAATATCATCTATCCTATCCTATCCTCTATCCTATCCTATCCTCTATCCTATCTTATCCTCTATCATATCCTATCCTCTATCCTATCCTATCCTCTATCCTATCTTATCCTCTATCTTATCCTATCCTCTATCCTATCCTATCATCTATCCTATCCTATCCTCTATCCTATCCTATCCTCTACCCTATCCTATCCTCTATCCTATCCTATCCTCTATCCTATCCTATCCTCTATCCTATCCAATCCCCTATCCTATCCTCTATCCTATCCTATCCTCTATCCTATCCTTTCCTCTATAATATCCTATCCTCTATCCTATCCTATCCTCTATCCTATCCTATCCTCTATCTTATCCTATCCTCTATCCTATCCAATCCTCTATCCTATCCTCTATCCGATCCTATCTTCTATCCTATCCTATCCTCTATCATATCCTATCCTCTATCCTATCCTATCCTCTATCCTATCCTATCCTCTATCCTATCCTATCCTCTATCCTATCCTATCCTCTATACTATCCTATCCTCTACAATATCGTATCCTCTATCATATCCTTTCCTCTTTCCTATAATATCATCTATCCTATCCTATCCTCTATCCTATCCTATCCTCTATCCCATTTTATCCTCTATCATATCCTATCCTCTATCCTATCCTATCCTCTATCCTATCTTATCCTCTATCTTATCCTATCCTCTATCCTATCCTATCATCTATCCTATCCTATCCTCTATCCTATCCTATCCTCTACCCTATCCTATCCTCTATCCTATCCTATCCTCTATCCTATCCTATCCTCTATCCCATCCTATTCTCTATCGTATCCTCTATCCTATCCTATCCTCTATCCTATCCTATCCTTTATAATATCCTATCCTCTATCCTATCCTATCCTCTATAATATCGTATCCTCCATCATATCCTTTCCTCTTTCCTATAATATCATCTATCCTATCCTATCCTCTATCTTATCCTATCCTCTATCCTATCCTATCATCTATCCTATCCTATCCTATATCCTATCCTATCATCTATCCTATCCTATCCTCTATCCTATCCTATCCTCTACCCTATCCTATCCTCTATCCTATCCTATCCTCTATCCTATCCTATCCTCTATCCTATCCAATCCCCTATCCTATCCTCTATCCTATCCTATCCTCTATCTTATCCTATCCTCCATCCTATCCAATCATCTATCCTATCCTATCCTCTATCCTATCCTATCCTCTACCCTATCCTATCCTCTATCCTATCCTATCCTCTATCCTATCCTATCCTCTATCTTATCCTATCCTCTATCCTCTCCTATCCTCTATCCTATCCTATCCTCTATCCTTTCCTATCCTCTATCCTATCCTATCCTGTATCCTATCCTATCCTCTATCCTATCCAATCCCCTATCATATCCTCTATCCGATCCTATCCTCTATGCTATCCTATCCTCTACCCTATTCTATCCTCTATCCTATCCTATCCTCTATCCTAACCTATCCTCTATCCTATCCTACTCTCTATCCTATTATATCCTATCCTGTACCGCCTCCTATCCTGTATCCGATCCAATCCCCTATCGTCTACCGTATCATATTCTCTATCCTATCCTCTATCCTATCCAATCCTCTGTCCTATCCTATCCTCTATAATATTGTATCCTCTATCATATCCTTTCCTCTTTCCTATAATATCATCTATCCTATCCTATCCTCTATCCTATCCTATCCTCTATCGTCTCCTATCATCTATCCTATCCAATCCTCTATCCTATCCTCTATCCGATCCTATCTTCTATCCTATCCTATCCTCTATCATATCCTATCCTCTATCCTATCCTATCCTCTATCCTATCCTATCCTCTATCCTATCCTATCCTCTATCCTATCCTATCCTCTATACTATCCTATCCTCTACAATATCGTATCCTCTATCATATCCTTTCCTCTTTCCTATAATATCATCTATCCTATCCTATCCTCTATCCTATCCTATCCTCTATCCCATCTTATCCTCTATCATATCCTATCCTCTATCCTATCCTATCCTCTATCCTATCTTATCCTCTATCTTATCCTATCCTCTATCCTATCCTATCATCTATCCTATCCTATCCTCTATCCTATCCTATCCTCTACCCTATCCTATCCTCTATCCTATCCTATCCTCTATCCTATCCTATCCTCTATCCCATCCTATTCTCTATCGTATCCTCTATCCTATCCTATCCTCTATCCTATCCTATCCTTTATAATATCCTATCCTCTATCCTATCCTATCCTCTATAATATCGTATCCTCCATCATATCCTTTCCTCTTTCCTATAATATCATCTATCCTATCCTATCCTCTATCTTATCCTATCCTCTATCCTATCCTATCATCTATCCTATCCTATCCTATATCCTATCCTATCCTCTACCCTATCGTATCCTCTATCCTATCCTATCCTCTATCCTATCCTATCCTTTATAATATCCTATCCTCTATCCTATCCTATCCTCTGTAATATCGTATCCTCTATCATATCCTATCCTCTATCCTATCCTATCCTCTATCCTATCTTATCCTCTATCTTATCCTATCCTCTATCCTATCCTCTCATCTATCGTATCCTATCCCCTATCCTATCCTATCCTCTATCATATCCTATCCTCTATCATATCCTATACTCTATCCTATCCAATCCTCTATCCTATCCTATCCCCTATCCTATCCTATCCTCTATCCTATCCTATCCTCTATACTATCCTATCCTCTATCTTATCCTATCCTCTATCCTATCCTATCCTCTATCCTATCCTATCCTCTATCCTATAATATCATCTGTCCTATCCTATCCTCTATTCTATCCAATCCCCTATCCTATCCTCTATCGAATCCTATCCTCTATCCTATCCTATCCTCTATACTATCCTGTCCTCTATCCTATCCTATCCTCTATCCTATCCAATCCTCTATCCTATCCTATCCTCTATAATATCGTATCCTCTATCATATCCTTTCCTCTTTCCTATAATATCATCTATCCTATCCTATCCTCTATCCTATCCTATCCTCTATCGTCTCCTATCATCTATCCTATCCAATCCCCTATGATATCCTCTATCCAATCCTATCCTCTATCCTATCCTATCCTCTATCCTATCCTATCCTCTATCCTATCCTATTCTCTATCGTATCCTCTATCCTATCCTATCCTCTATCCTATCCTATCCTTTATAATACCCTATCCTCTATCCTATCCTATCCTCTATAATATCGTATCCTCCATCATATCCTTTCCTCTTTCCTATAATATCATCTATCCTATCCTATCCTCTATCTTATCCTATCCTCTATCCTATCCTATCATCTTCCCTATCGTATCCTCTATCCTATCCTATCCTCTATACTATCCTATCCTCTATCGTCTCCTATCCTGTATCCGATACAATCCCCTATCCTCTATCCTATCCTATTCTCTATCCTATCCTCATTCCTATCGTATCCTCTATCCTATCCTATCATCTATCCTATCCTATCCTCTATCCTATCCTATCCTATCCTCTATCCTAACCTATCCTCTATCCTATCCTATTCTCCATCCTATCCTATCCTATCCTCTACCGCCTCCTATCCTGTATCCGATCCAATCCCCTATCGTCTACCGTATCATATTCTCTATCCTATCCAATCCTCTATCCTATCCGATCCACTATCATATCCTATCCTCTATCCTATCCTATCCTCTATCCTATCCTATCCTCTATCCTATCCTATCCTCTATTCTATCCTATCGTATCCTCTATCGTATCCTATCCTATATCCTATCCTATCGTATCCTCTATCGTATCCTGTCCTCTATCCTATCCTATCCTCTATCCTATCCAATCCCCTATCCTATCTTCTATCCTATCCTATCCTCTATCATATCCTATCCTCTATCCTATCCTATCCTCTATCCTATTCTATTTTCTATCCTATCCTATCCTCTATCATATCCTATCCTCTATACTATCCTATCCTCTACAATATCGTATCCTCTATCATATCCTTTCCTCTTTCCTATAATATCATCTATCCTATCCTATCCTCTATCCTATCCTATCCTCTATCCTATCTTATCCTCTATCATATCCTATCCTCTATCCTATCCTATCCTCTATCCTATCTTATCCTCTATCTTATCCTATCCTCTATCCTATCCTATCATCTATCCTATTCTATTTTCTATCCTATCCTATCCTCTACCATATCCTATCCTCTATCCTATCCTATCCTCTGTCCTGTCCTATCCTCTATCCTATCCTATTCTCTATCGTATCCTCTATCCTATCCTATCCTCTATCCTATCCTATCCTTTATAATACCCTATCCTCTATCCTATCCTATCCTCTATAATATCGTATCCTCCATCATATCCTTTCCTCTTTCCTATAATATCATCTATCCTATCCTATCCTCTATCTTATCCTATCCTCTATCCTATCCTATCATCTACCCTATCGTATCCTCTATCCTATCCTATCCTCTATACTATCCTATCCTCTATCGTCTCCTATCCTGTATCCGATACAATCCCCTATCCTCTATCCTATCCTATTCTCTATCCTATCCTCATTCCTATCGTATCCTCTATCCTATCCCCTCTATCCTATCCTATCCTCTATCCTATCCTATCCTATCCTCTATCCTAACCTATCCTCTATCCTATCCTATTCTCCATCCTATCCTATCCTATCCTCTACCGCCTCCTATCCTGTATCCGATCCAATCCCCTATCGTCTACCGTATCATATTCTCTATCCTATCCAATCCTCTATCCTATCCGATCCACTATCATATCCTATCCTCTATCCTATCCTATCCTCTATCCTATCCTATCCTCTATCCTATCCTATCCTCTATTCTATCCTATCGTATCCTCTATCGTATCCTATCCTATATCCTATCCTATCGTATCCTCTATCGTATCCTGTCCTCTATCCTATCCTATCCTCTATCCTATCCAATCCCCTATCCTATCCTCTATCCTATCCTATCCTCTATCTTATCCTATCCTCCATCCTATCCTATCATCTATCCTATTCTATTTTCTATCCTATCCTATCCTCTATCATATCCTATCCTCTATCCTATCCTATCCTCTGTCCTGTCCTATCCTCTATCCTATCCTATTCTCTATCGTATCCTCTATCCTATCCTATCCTCTATCCTATCCTATCCTTTATAATATCCTATCCTCTATCCTATCCTATCCTCTATAATATCGTATCCTCCATCATATCCTTTCCTCTTTCCTATAATATCATCTATCCTATCCTATCCTCTATCTTATCCTATCCTCTATCCTATCCTATCATCTACCCTATCGTATCCTCTATCCTATCCTATCCTCTATACTATCCTATCCTCTATCGTCTCCTATCCTGTATCCGATACAATCCCCTATCCTCTATCCTATCCTATTCTCTATCCTATCCTCATTCCTATCGTATCCTCTATCCTATCCTATCCTCTATCCTATCCTATCCTCTATCCTATCCTATCCTATCCTCTATCCTAACCTATCCTCTATGCTATCCTATTCTCCATCCTATCCTATCCTATCCTCTACCGCCTCCTATCCTGTATCCGATCCAATCCCCTATCGTCTACCGTATCATATTCTCTATCCTATCCAATCCTCTATCCTATCCGATCCACTATCATATCCTATCCTCTATCCTATCCTATCCTCTATCCTATCCTATCCTCTATCCTATCCTATCCTCTATTCTATCCTATCGTATCCTCTATCGTATCCTATCCTATATCCTATCCTATCGTATCCTCTATCGTATCCTGTCCTCTATCCTATCCTATCCTCTATCCTATCCAATCCCCTATCCTATCCTCTATCCTATCCTATCCTCTATCTTATCCTATCCTCCATCCTATCCTATCATCTATCCTATCCTATCCTCTATCCTATCCTATCCTCTACCCTATCCTATCCTCTATCCTATCCTATCCTCTATCCTATCCTATCCTCTATCTTATCCTATCCTCTATCCTATCCTATCCTCTATCCTATCCTATCCTCTATCCTATCCTATCCTATCCTCTATCCTATCCTATCCTATCCTCTATCCTATGCTATCCTCTATCCTATCCTCTATCCTTTCCTATCATCTATCCTATCCTATCCTGTATCCTATCCTATGCTTTATCCTATCCTATCCTCTATCCTATCCTATCCTCTACCGTCTCCTATCCTGTATCCGACCCAATACCCTATCGTCTACAGTATCATATTCTCTATCCTATCCAATCCTCTATCCTATCCGATCCTCTATCATATCCTAACCTCTTTCCTATAATATCATCTATCCTATCCTATTCTCTATCCTATCCTATCGTATCCTCTGTCCTATCCTATCCTCGATCCTATCCTATCCTCTATCCTATCCTATCGTCTATCCTATCATATCCTCTATCTTATCCTATCCTCTATCCTATCCTATCCTCTATCCTATCCTATCCTGTATCCTATAATATCATCTGTCCTATCCTATACTCTATCCTATCCAATCGCCTATCCTATCCTCTATCGTATCCTATGCTCTATCCTATCCTATCCTCTATCCTATCCTATCCTCTATCCTATCCTATCCTGTCCTCAATCCTATGCTATCCTCTATCCTATCCTATCCTCTATCCTATCCTATCCTCTATCCTATCCTACCCTCTATCCTATCCTATCGTATCCTCTATCGTATCCTATCCTCTATACTATCCTATCCTCTATCCTACCCTATCCTCTATCCTATCCTATCCTCTATCCTATCCTATCCTCTATCATATCCTATAGTCTATCCTATTCTATCCTCTATCCTATCCTATTCTCTATCCTATCCTATCGTATCCTCTGTCCTATCCTATCCTCTATACTATCCTATCCTCTATCCTATCCTATCCTCTATCCTACCCTATCCTCTATCCTATCCTATCCTCTATGCTATCCTATCCTCTATCATATCCTATCCTCTATCCTATCCTATCCTCTATCCTATCCTACCCTCTATCCTATCCTTTCGTGTCCTCTATCGCATCCTATCCTCTATCCTATCCTATCCTCTATCCTATCCTATACTCTATCCTATCCTATCCTCTATCCGATCCTATCCTCTATCCTATCCTATCCTCTATCCTATCCTATCCTCTATACTAACCTATCCTCTATCCTATCCTATCCTCTATCCTATCCTATCCTCTATCCTATCCTATCCTCTATCCTATCCTATCCTCTATCCTATCCTATCCTCTATAATATCGTATCCTCTATGATATCCTATCCTCATTCCTATAATATCATCTGTCCTATCCTATCCTCTATCCTATCCAATCCCCTATCCTATCCTCTATCGTATCCTATGCTCTATCCTATCCTATCCTCTATCCTATCCTATCCTATCCTCTATCCTAACCTATCCTCTATCCTATCCTATTCTCCATCCTATCCTATCCTATCCTCTACCGCCTCCTATCCTGTATCCGATCCAATCCCCTATCGTCTACCCTATCATATTCTCTATCCTATCCAATCCTCTATCCTATCCGATCCACTATCATATCCTATCCTCTATCCTATCCTATCCTCTATCTTATCCTATCCTCTATCCTATCCTATCATCTATCCTATCCTATCCTCTATCCTATCCTATCCTCTACCCTATCCTATCCTCTATCTTATCCTATCCTCTATCCTATCCAATCCTCTATCCTATCCTATCCTTTATCCTATCATATCGTATCCTCTATCCTATCCTAACGTATCCTCTATCCTATCCTATCCTCTATCCTATCCTCTATCCTATCCTATCCTCTATCCTATCCTATTCTCTATCATATCCTATCCTCTATCCTATCCTATCCTCTATCCTATCCTATCCTCTATCCTATCCTACCCTCTATCCTATCCTTTCGTATCCTCTATCGCATCCTATCCTCTATCCTATCCTATCCTCTATCCTATCCTATACTCTATCCTATCCTATCCTCTATCCGATCCTATCCTCTATCCTATCCTATCCTCTATCCTATCCTATCCTCTATACTATCCTATCCTCTATCCTACCCTATCCTCTATACTATCCTATCCTCTATCCTATCCTATCCTCTATCCTATCCTATCCTCTATAATATCGTATCCTCTATCATATCCTATCCTCATTCCTATAATATCATCTGTCCTATCCTATCCTCTATCCTATCCAATCCACGATCCTATCCTCTTTCGTATCCTATGCTCTATCCTATCCTACCCTCTATCCTATCCTATCCTCTATCCTGTCCTATCCTATCCTCTATCATATCCTATCCTCTATCCTATCCTATCCTCTATCCTATCCTATCCTCTATCCTATCCTACCCTCTATCCTATCCTTTCGTATCCTCTATCGCATCCTATCCTCTATCCTATCCTATACTCTATCCTATCCTATCCTCTATAATATCGTATCCTCTATCATATCCTATCCTCATTCCTATAATATCATCTGTCCTATCCTATCCTCTATCCTATCCAATCCCCTATCCTATCCTCTATCGTATCCTATGCTCTATCCTATCCTATCCTCTATCCTATCCTATCCTCTATCCTATCCTATCCTCTATAATATCGTATCCTCTATGATATCCTATCCTCATTCCTATAATATCATCTGTCCTATCCTATCCTCTATCCTATCCAATCCCCTATCCTATCCTCTATCGTATCCTATGCTCTATCCTATCCTATCCTCTATCCTATCCTATCCTATCCTCTATCCTAACCTATCCTCTATCCTATCCTATTCTCCATCCTATCCTATCCTATCCTCTACCGCCTCCTATCCTGTATCCGATCCAATCCCCTATCGTCTACCCTATCATATTCTCTATCCTATCCAATCCTCTATCCTATCCGATCCACTATCCTATCCTATCCTCTTTCCTATAATATCCTCTATCCTATCTTATTCTCTATCCTATCCTATCGTATCCTCTGTCCTATCCTATCCTCGAGCCTATCCTATCCTCTATCCTATCCTATCGTCTATCCTATCATATCCTCTATCTTATCCTATCCTCTATCCTATCCTATCCTCTATCCTATCCTATCCTGTATCCTATAATATCATCTGTCCTATCCTATCCTCTATCCTATCCAATCGCCTATCCTATCCTCTATCGTATCCTATGCTCTATCCTATCCTATCCTCTATCCTATCCTATCCTCTATCCTATCCTATCCTCTATCCTATCCTATCCTCTATCCTATCCTATCCTGTCCTCAATCCTATGCTATCCTCTATCCTATCCTATCCTCTATCCTATCCTATCCTCTATCCTATCCTACCCTCTATCCTATCCTATCGTATCCTCTATCGTATCCTATCCTCTATCCTATCCTATCCTCTATTATATCCTATCCTCTATACTATCCTATCCTCTATCCTACCCTATCCTCTATCCTATCCTTTCCTCTATCCTATCCTATCCTCTATCCTATCCTATCCTCTATCCTATCCTATCCTCTATCCTATCCTATCCTCTATCCTATCCTATCCTCTATCCTATCCTATCGTATCCTCTATCGTATCCTATCCTCTATCCTATCCTATCCTCTATCCTATCCAATCCCCTGTCCTATCCTCTATCCTATCCTATCCTCTATCTTATCCTATCCTCTATCCTATCCTATCATCTATCCTATCCTATCCTCTATCCTATCCTATCCTCTATTATATCCTATCCTCTATCCTATCCTATACTCTATCCTATCTTATCCTCTATCTTATCCTATCCTCTATCCTATCCTCTATCCTATCCTATCCTCTATCCTATCCTATCCTCTATCATATCCTATCCTCTATCCTATCCTATCCTCTATCCTATCCTATCCTCTATCGTCTCCTATCATCTATCCTATCGAATCCCCTATGATATCCTCTATCCTATCCTATCCTCTATCCTATCCTATCCTCTATCCTATCCTATCCTCTATCCTATCCTCTATCCTATCCTATCCTCTATCCTTTCCTATCATCTATCCTATCCTATCCTCTATCCTATCCTATGCTTTATCCTATCCTATCCTCTATCCTATCCTATCCTCTATCCTATCCTATCCTCTATCCTATCCTATCCTCGATCCTATCCTATCCTCTATCCTATCCTATCCTCTACCCTATCCTATCCTTTATCCTATCCTATCCTCTATCCTAACCTTACCTCTATCCTATCCTATTCTCTATCCTATCCTATCCTATCATCTACCGTCTCCTATCCTGTATCCGATCCAATCCCCTATCGTCTACAGTATCATATTCTCTATCCTATCCAATCCTCTATCCTATCCGATCCTCTATCATATCCTATCCTCTTTCCTATAATATCATCTATCCTATCCTATCCTCTTTCCTATAATATCATCTATCCTATCCTATTCTCTATCCTATCCTATCGTATCCTCTGTCCTATCCTATCCTCGATCCTATCCTATCCTCTATCCTATCCTATCGTCTATCCTATCATATCCTCTATCTTATCCTATCCTCTATCCTATCCTATCCTCTATCCTATCCTATCCTGTATCCTATAATATCATCTGTCCTATCCTATCCTCTATCCTATCCAATCGCCTATCCTATCCTCTATCGTATCCTATGCTCTATCCTATCCTATCCTCTATCCTATCCTATCCTCTATCCTATCCTATCCTGTCCTCAATCCTATACTATCCTCTATCCTATCCTATCCTCTATCCTATCCTATCCTCTATCCTATCCTACCCTCTATCCTATCCTATCGTATCCTCTATCGTATCCTATCCTCTATCCTTTCCTATCATCTATCCTATCCTATCCTCTATCCTATCCTATGCTTTATCCTATCCTATCCTCTATCCTATCCTATCCTCTATCCTATCCTATCCTCTATCCTATCCTATCCTCGATCCTATCCTATCGTCTATCCTATCATATCCTCTATCTTATCCTATCCTCTATCCTATCCTATCCTCTATCCTATCCTATCCTCTATCCTATCCTATCCTCTATCCTATCCTATCCTCTATAATATCGTATCCTCTATGATATCCTATCCTCATTCCTATAATATCATCTGTCCTATCCTATTCTCTATCCTATCCAATCCCCTATCCTATCCTCTATCGTATCCTATGCTCTATCCTATCCTATCCTCTATCCTATCCTATCCTATCCTCTATCCTAACCTATCCTCTATCCTATCCTATTCTCCATCCTATCCTATCCTATCCTCTACCGCCTCCTATCCTGTATCCGATCCAATCCCCTATCGTCTACCCTATCATATTCTCTATCCTATCCAATCCTCTATCCTATCCGATCCACTATCATATCCTATCCTCTATCCTATCCTATCCTCTATCTTATCCTATCCTCTATCCTATCCTATCATCTATCCTATCCTATCCTCTATCCTATCCTATCCTCTACCCTATCCTATCCTCTATCTTATCCTATCCTCTATCCTATCCAATCCTCTATCCTATCCTATCCTTTATCCTATCATATCGTATCCTCTATCCTATCCTAACGTATCCTCTATCCTATCCTATCCTCTATCCTATCCTCTATCCTATCCTATCCTCTATCCTATCCTATTCTCTATCATATCCTATCCTCTATCCTATCCTATCCTCTATCCTATCCTCTCCTCTATCCTATCCTACCCTCTATCCTATCCTTTCGTATCCTCTATCGTATCCTATCCTCTATCCTATCCTATCATCTATCCTATCCTATCCTCTATAATATCGTATCCTCTATCATATCCTATCCTCATTCCTATAATATCATCTGTCCTATCCTATCCTCTATCCTATCCAATCCACTATCCTATCCTCTTTCGTATCCTATGCTCTATCCTATCCTATCCTCTATCCTATCCTATCCTCTATCCTGTCCTATCCTATCCTCTATCATATCCTATCCTCTATCCTATCCTATCCTCTATCCTATCCTATCCTCTATCCTATCCTACCCTCTATCCTATCCTTTCGTATCCTCTATCGCATCCTATCCTCTATCCTATCCTATACTCTATCCTATCCTATCCTCTATAATATCGTATCCTCTATCATATCCTATCCTCATTCCTATAATATCATCTGTCCTATCCTATCCTCTATCCTATCCAATCCCCTATCCTATCCTCTATCGTATCCTATGCTCTATCCTATCCTATCCTCTATCCTATCCTATCCTCTATCCTATCCTATCCTCTATAATATCGTATCCTCTATGATATCCTATCCTCATTCCTATAATATCATCTGTCCTATCCTATCCTCTATCCTATCCAATCCCCTATCCTATCCTCTATCGTATCCTATGCTCTATCCTATCCTATCCTCTATCCTATCCTATCCTATCCTCTATCCTAACCTATCCTCTATCCTATCCTATTCTCCATCCTATCCTATCCTATCCTCTACCGCCTCCTATCCTGTATCCGATCCAATCCCCTATCGTCTACCCTATCATATTCTCTATCCTATCCAATCCTCTATCCTATCCGATCCACTATCCTATCCTATCCTCTTTCCTATAATATCCTCTATCCTATCCTATTCTCTATCCTATCCTATCGTATCCTCTGTCCTATCCTATCCTCGAGCCTATCCTATCCTCTATCCTATCCTATCGTCTATCCTATCATATCCTCTATCTTATCCTATCCTCTATCCTATCCTATCCTCTATCCTATCCTATCCTGTATCCTATAATATCATCTGTCCTATCCTATCCTCTATCCTATCCAATCGCCTATCCTATCCTCTATCGTATCCTATGCTCTATCCTATCCTATCCTCTATCCTATCCTATCCTCTATCCTATCCTATCCTCTATCCTATCCTATCCTGTCCTCAATCCTATGCTATCCTCTATCCTATCCTATCCTCTATCCTATCCTATCCTCTATCCTATCCTACCCTCTATCCTATCCTATCGTATCCTCTATCGTATCCTATCCTCTATCCTATCCTATCCTCTATTATATCCTATCCTCTATACTATCCTATCCTCTATCCTACCCTATCCTCTATCCTATCCTATCCTCTATCCTATCCTATCCTCTATCCTATCCTATCCTCTATCCTATCCTATCCTCTATCCTATCCTATCCTCTATCCTATCCTATCCTCTATCCTATCCTATCCTCTATCCTATCCTATCGTATCCTCTATCGTATCCTATCCTCTATCCTATCCTATCCTCTATCCTATCCAATCCCCTGTCCTATCCTCTATCCTATCCTATCCTCTATCTTATCCTATCCTCTATCCTATCCTATCATCTATCCTATCCTATCCTCTATCCTATCCTATCCTCTATTATATCCTATCCTCTATCCTATCCTATACTCTATCCTATCCTATCCTCTATCCTATCCTATCCTCGATCCTATCCTATCCTCTATCCTATCCTATCCTCTACCCTCTCCTATCCTTTATCCTATCCTATCCTCTATCCTAACCTTACCTCTATCCTATCCTATTCTCTATCCTATCCTATCCTATCATCTACCGTCTCCTATCCTGTATCCGATCCAATCCCCTATCGTCTACAGTATCATATTCTCTATCCTATCCAATCCTCTATCCTATCCGATCCTCTATCATATCCTATCCTCTTTCCTATAATATCATCTATCCTATCCTATCCTCTTTCCTATAATATCATCTATCCTATCCTATTCTCTATCCTATCCTATCGTATCCTCTGTCCTATCCTATCCTCGATCCTATCCTATCCTCTATCCTATCCTATCGTCTATCCTATCATATCCTCTATCTTATCCTATCCTCTATCCTATCCTATCCTCTATCCTATCCTATCCTGTATCCTATAATATCATCTGTCCTATCCTATCCTCTATCCTATCCAATCGCCTATCCTATCCTCTATCGTATCCTATGCTCTATCCTATCCTATCCTCTATCCTATCCTATCCTCTATCCTATCCTATCCTGTCCTCAATCCTATACTATCCTCTATCCTATCCTATCCTCTATCCTATCCTATCCTCTATCCTATCCTACCCTCTATCCTATCCTATCGTATCCTCTATCGTATCCTATCCTCTATCCTATCCTATCCTCTATTATATCCTATCCTCTATACTATCCTATCCTCTATCCTACCCTATCCTCTATCCTATCCTATCCTCTATCCTATCCTATCCTCTATCATATCCTATAGTCTATCCTATTCTATCCTCTATCCTATCCTATTCTCTATCCTATCCTATCGTATCCTCTGTCCTATCCTATCCTCGATCCTATCCTATCCTCTACCGTATCCTATCGTCTATCCTATCATATCCTCTATCTTATCCTATCCTCTATCCTATCCTATCCTCTATCCTATCCTATCCTCTATGCTATCCTATCCTCTATCATATCCTATCCTCTATCCTATCCTATCGTCTATCCTATCCTATCCTCTATCCTATCCTATCCTCTATCCTATCCTATCATCTATCCTATCCAATCCTCTATTCTATTTGATCCACTATCATATCCTATCCTCTATCCTATCCTATCCTCTATCCTATCCTATCCTCTATCCTATCCTATCCTCTATCATATTCTATCCTCTATCCTATCCTATCCTCTATCCTATCTTATCCTCTATCTTATCCTATCCTCTATCCTATCCTATCATCTATCCTATCCTATCATCTATCCTATCCTATCTTCTATCCTATCCTATCCTCTATCATATCCTATCCTCTATCCTATCCTATCCTCTATCCTATCCTGTGCTCTATCCTATCCTATCCTCTATCCTATCCTATCATCTATCCTATCCTATCCTCTATCCTATCCTATCCTCTATCCTATCCTATCCTCTATCCTATCCTATCCTCTATCCTATCTTATCCTCTATCCTACCCTATCCTCTATCCTATCCTATCCTCTATCCTATCCTATCCTCTATCCTATCCGATCCTCTATCCTATCCTATCCTCTATCCTATCCTATCCTCTTTCCTATCCTATCCTCTATCCTATCCTATCCTCTATCCTATCCTATCCTCTATCCTATCCTATCCTCTATCCTATCCTATCCTCTATCCTATCCTATCCTCTATCCTATCCTATCCTCTATCCTATCCTATCCTCTATCCTATCCTATCCTCTATCCTATCCTATCCTCTATCCTATCCTATCCTCTATCCTATCCTATCCTCTATCCTATCCTATCCTCTATCCTATCCTATCCTCTTTCCTATCCTATCCTCTATCCTATCCTATCCTCTATCCTATCCTATCCTCTATCCTATCCTATCCTCTATCCCATCCTATCCTCTATCCTATCCTATCCTCTATCCTATCCTATCCTCTATCCTATCCTATCCTCTATCCTATCCTATCCTCTACAATATCGTATCCTCTATCATATCCTTTCCTCTTTCCTATAATATCATCTATCCTATCCTATCCACTATCTTATCCTATCCTCTATCCTATCCTATCATCTATCCTATCCAATCCTCTATCCTATCCTATCCTCTATCCTATCCTATCCTCTATCCTATCCTATCCTCTATCCTATCCTATCCTCTATCTTATCCTATCCTCTATCCTATCCTATCATCTATCCTATCCTCTCCTCTATCCTATCCTATCCTCTATAATATCGTATCCTCTATCATATCCTTTCCTCTTCCCTATAATATCATCTATCCTATCCAATCCTCTATTCTATCTGATCCACTATCATATCCTATCCTCTATCCTATCCTATCCTCTATCCTATCCTTTCGTCTATCCTATCCTATCCTCTATCATATCCTATCGTCTATCCTATCCTATCCTCTATCCTATCTTATCCTCTATCTTATCCTATCCTCTATCCTATCCTATCATCTATCCTATCCTATCTTCTATCCTATCCTATCCTCTATCATATCCTATCCTCTATCCTATCCTATCCTCTATCATATCCTATCCTCTATCCTATCCTATCGTACCCTCTATCGTATCCTATCCTCTATCCTATCCTATCCTCTATCCTATCCTATCCTCTATACTATCCTATCCTCTATCGTCTCCTATCCTGTATCCGATCCAATCCCCTAACCTCTATCCTATCCTATTCTCTATCCTATCCTCATTCCTATCGTATCCTCTATCCTATCCTATCCTCTATCCTATACCAATCCTCTGTCCTGTCCTAGCCTCTATCTTATCCTATTCTCTATCCTATCCTATCGTATCCTCTATCCTATCCTATCCTCTATCTTATCCTATCCTCTATCCTATCCTATCATCTATCCTATCCTATCCTCTATCCTATCCTATCCTCTATCCTAT